>NW_026884662.1:0-58161 GCF_032173495.1 Musca vetustissima
TCGCTTTTATTAACAGTTTCAGCCACCCTCCATTCACATGGCCGACAATAATTCTTACACAAATTAGAATTCCATTTCCTGACACCTTCAAATCAACAGCATTTCAACGTCACTATTTGTCAATTGTCGTGATTAAGAACACGGTGACATGGGCACGTGACCCATACCCAACCCCCCAATTTGTTGATATTTTGTTTTTTGATTTCGACCAAACGTTCGAAATTGAACTTTTCATTAAATCGAATACCTTTTCGGCCGTAGTCGTAGAGAAAAATTGCGAAATTTTTGAAGAACATCGGCAAACTAATTTTTTTTCGCCTCGCATTTTTGTTTTTGTTTCTTTGTTAATTGAACACGCGGCAATGGCGGGGGTGTGTGTGTGTGATCCAGCCATTGGCACACTGTTTTGAATCTAAGTTGACATAGGACACGTTTTGTGCGAAATCACTTGTTAAATCAGTAAACGTGTTTTCAAATGTTCTGACACGCGCACACATCGACACACCACTATTAACTCTATCACTCACCACATGACATCGACGAGAAATGTTAGTAGTTCGACAATCATCATCGTTGACAATGTGTTATAATGGGCCCAGGCATTTGGCCGGCATCCACTACAACGACCTTTCCGATAAACTACTAATTTTATGGTTCAATTAGTGAAACAACAACGAACAACAACAATCGATAGTCAGGATAAGATAAATGAAACAAAATTTTGAATCTACCATAAAGGCTGCCAGGTTTCCCCCCATCCACCCCTTCAATGTTTAGCCTTTCTAACCTTTTTTTTCTGACGAACACTTTGCCAATATTTGCTGCCATTCAAAATTTTTCGAACAAAGATTTCATTTTGACGATAACCTCAGTCCTTTTGCAAAGGCTTCACATAATTATGACAGAACAATGAAGCATGGTGGGGTAAAATGTAAATTTATCCTTCAATTGGTAATTTGGTAACACGACAACAACAAAAGGACGTTTTATCAGAATCACATTTTTCGGAAATGGTTATTTGTTTTTTTTTTCAAAATCAGGGGAGGGGGATGTGAAGAGGTTGAAGATGATGAGTTGGAAATTTTAGAATGATATTTTGAAATTAGTAATATGGTGAGAGGATAATGGAAGGTCATTCCACGCCTGTCTAAGGACCCTTAAAAATATTTTTAAAAAATCCACGCCTGTCTAAGGACCCTTAAAAATATTTTTAAAAAATCCACGCCTGTCTAAGGACCCTTAAAAATATTTTTAAAAAATCCACGCCTGTCTAAGGACCCTTAAAAATATTTTTAAAAAATCCACGCCTTTCAAAGGACCCTTAAAAATATTTTTAAAAAATCCACGCCTTTCAAAGGACCCTTAAAAATATTTTTAAAAAATCCACGCCTTTCAAAGGACCCTTAAAAATATTTTTAAAAAATCCACGCCTTTCAAAGGACCCTTAAAAATATTTTTAAAAAATCCACGCCTTTCAACGGACCCTTAAAAATATTTTTAAAAAATCCACGCCTTTCTTAAACCTTCATGAGATATTCTTTAAAAAATCCACGCCTTTCATGGTCCATGTAAAAATGTTCTTTAAAAAATCCACGCCTTTCATGGTCCATGTAAAAATGTTCTTTAAAAAATCCACGCCTTTCATGGTCCATGTAAAAATGTTCTTTAAAAAATCCACGCCTTTCATAAACCTGTATGAGATGTTCTTTAAAAAATCCACGCCTTTCTTCCTTAAAAAATCCACTCCTTTCAAAGGACCCTTAAAAATATTTTTAAAAAATCCACGCCTTTCAAAGGACCCTTAAAAATATTTTTAAAAAATCCACGCCTTTCAAAGGACCCTTAAAAATATTTTTAAAAAATCCACGCCTTTCAAAGGACCCTTAAAAATATTTTTAAAAAATCCACGCCTTTCAAAGGACCCTTAAAAATATTTTTAAAAAATCCACGCCTTTCAAAGGACCCTTAAAAATTTTTTTTAAAAATCCACGCCTGTCTAAGGACCCTTAAAAATATTTTTAAAAAATCCACGCCTGTCTAAGGACCCTTAAAAATATTTTTAAAAAATCCACGCCTGTCTAAGGACCCTTAAAAATATTTTTAAAAAATCCACGCCTGTCTAAGGACCCTTAAAAATATTTTTAAAAAATCCAAACCTGTATTGGGTCATTTTTTTTAAAAATATTTTTAAAAAATCCACGCCTGTCTAAGGACCCTTAAAAATATTTTTAAAAAATCCACGCCTTTCAAAGGACCCTTAAAAATATTTTTAAAAAAAAAAAAATAGTTTTAAAAAACGCCTGTCAAAGGACCCTTAAAAATATTTTTAAAAAATCCACGCCTTTCAAAGGACCCTTAAATATATTTTTAACTAGAAATACGAAACGATTTTTTAAATGCGAAAAGAATTTTTTTTCTAAATTAACGAAGCTTCATAAAATTATCTCCGCCTGCACAAAATTTTAGATTATTCCCGTTGCTAATTTATGCACAGTCACACACCTACATCCGCACTTATTAATGTCTTCTAATTAATCATATTTTCCACGGTCGTATTTCTTTGTTTTCTCTTGTTTTTAACTCCACAAAAATAATTTAATTTCTCAATATTCTCCGTGATAAAATTCTGATGAATTCTCCTAGCGAAAAACCTTTGTCTGTTATTTAAATCCTCTTTGGAACAAAAAAACCTAAAGTCAAATTTGTTCATTTAGTCACGTTTCAGTGACTGTTTGCTCAGTTGTCTGGTTAGTGTTTACGTTGGTTGTTTTTATTCGCTGCATCTCTTCTTCTTTTTTTCAAACTGAATTGAAAAAAAATATATTTTGGATCACTGTAATTATTTAATTTAATAGAATATTGAAAGCAGAATAATTTAGAAATCTATGGCTGTCTAAGGACCGTAAAAAAATAGTTTTCAAAAATCCACGAATGTCTAAGGACCCTAAGAAAGATAAATAGGGACTTTGGTCTACCATTTGTTTTAATTCTGGCGAAAATATATACGGGAACCATATTTAAATCTTAACCGATTTTCACGAAACTTAGCACACATAATTTTGGACCTAATTCAGTACCCTATGCCAAATTTCGTGCAAATCGAATGACATATAGGGACTTTGGTGCCCCATTTAACTTAAATCGGACGAAAAAATATATATGAGATATATCTAAATCTGACCGATTTTCTCGAAACTCGCCACTCATAATTCTAGTCGCAATTCAGTACGCTATGCCAAATTTCGTGCAAATCGAAAGATATATACGGACTTTGGTGCACTATTTACCAAAAATCGGACGAAAAAATATATAGGAGCTATATCTAAATCTGAACCGATTTTCATGAAATTTGACACACATCATACTAGTGTTAATTCAGTACGTTGTGCCAAATTTCGTGCAAATCGAAGAATATATAGGGTCTTTGGTGCACCATTTACATAAAATCGGACGAAACTGTATATGGGAGATATATCTAAATCTGAATCGATTTTCACGAAACTTGGCACACATTATTCAGCACGGCGTGCCAAATTTCGTGCAAATCGAAGAATATATAGGGACTTTGGTGCCCCATTTACCTTAAATCGGACTGAAATATATATGGGAGCTATATCTTAATCTGACCCGATTTTTTTTTAAACTCGACCCACATCATTCAAGACTCAATTCAGTACCCTATGCAAAATTTCGTGCAAATCTAAGGATATATAGGGACTTAGGGACTTTACATTAAATCGGACGAAACTATATATGGGAGCTATACCTTAATCTGACCCGATTTGTTTTGAAACTCGACCCACATCATGCTAGACCTAATTCAGTACCCTATGCAAAATTTCGTGCAAAACGAAAGACATATAGGAACTTTGGTGCACCATTTACATAAAATCGGACGAAAATATGTATGGAAGCTATATCTTAACCTGACCCGATTTTTTTTAAACTCGACCCACATCATTCAAGACTCAATTCAGTACCCTGTGCAAAATTTAATGCAAATCGAAAGATCTATAGGAACTTTGGTGCACCATTTACATAAAATCGGACGAAACTATATATAGAAGATATATCTAAATCTGAACCGATTTTCACGAATTTGATCTCCCATCATTCTAGACTCAATTCAGTACGCTGTGCCAAATTCCGTGCAAATCGAAAGATATATAGGGACTTTGGTGCACTATTAACCTAAAATCGGACGAAAACATATATGTGAGCTATATCTAAATCTCAACCGATTTTCAGGAAACTTAACACACATCATTCTAGACCTAATTCATTACCCTGTGCTAAATTTCGTGTTAATTGGAAGATATATAGCGACATTGGTGCCCCATTTAACTTAAATCGGACGAAAATATATATGGGAGCTATATCTAAATCTGACCCCATTTTCTTCAATTTCAATAGGGTTCGTCCTTGGGCCAAATAAGTGACTTGTGCCAAATTTAATCCAAATCGGATCATAAATGCGACCTGTACCTTGTTTACAATTTAACATCTACAGACGGACGGTAATGCATAAATCGTCTCGGAAAGTGATTCTATGCATATTCTCAAAAAGAACCATGTGTCTACCCCGTTTCCTTTTGCCTGTTACAAACATATGCACAACGATATAATACCCTATACTGCAGTGTGGTGAAGGGTATAAAATCTATATGCAATGTAAAGCTGTTCGCAATCACAACAAAAATACAATCCAAATGTCTTATCTATTTCCTTTGGCACTCCTCCCCTATTAAATCCGCTCAATAACAACATCAAATTGCCAATTCAATTTCGTTTAAATCCTTTACGCATTAAGCCAAAAACATTCATTAAAATGCCTCTCACCACTCCGTGTCGCGCTACTTATTGTGGTTTCTATATATTTTTCTGAGATCTCCTAGGGACATTAGTTATTTAGTTTAGTTTTCCATCGCAGCTTCCTCCTCCCCCTCCTTGCATCTTAAACAAATAATGCTTTCGTAACAATTTTCTATTAAAATTTGTTTTCTTCTTATCGCCAACTAACTGGTCATGATGGCCTTTTCCCTCGCCCTTCTTCGCTCCCTCTATGTGTGTGTGTGTGGCAAATATTGATGAAAGCCACGCACTTCACTTGGAGGCTATAAAATTTATGATGCTCGGCTCTGGTGAGGAAAAACAAACGTGGCCCAATGCAAAATTGGAAACTAGATGGTCCAAGTCGAGAAAACAAGAAAAAGGCGTTTGACTAGAAGGGGGTATGTAAGTGCAAAGAGCATGGAAAACGGAAAATAAATAACCATAAAAGATGGCAGAGGCAAGAAATGTTTCGTCCGTTGATTCGTTTCGTTTCACATTTAAAAAGGCTGCAGGGCAAAATGACAATTACAAATGCTTTGCCACAGCTAAACAACAAAATCAACAGCAACGCAGCAATAAGGCATGGAACCGGAGGTGGGGGGCATTCAAAAACAAATACCCTTACAGACAAACAAACACACATACAGAGGCACTTCAACTATAACTAAGAGCTTTCCACAAGACCACAACAACACAAGGAAGAAAGAAAAAAATAAAATAACATCAACACCACCACAACCACCGTCATCATCATCATCATCACAACTGACAAGGACAAGAAATAGGAACCAACAACAACAGCAACAACGACGACAACAACAAAAAATGGCAACACTAACAACCACTCATCATCAGCAGACAAATGAAGCGTCGTCTATGGTCTTCAGTAGCTTAACAACCCACTTCCGTTTGGCTGCTGTTGGCTTTTCTATGTTAATGCGTGTGTGTGTGTGAGTTAGTGAAAAGCAAATGTATTTTTTTTTGTTTTATACTGAAAGAAAAGTCTTTTCCATGTGTGTGTATTCATGTGTATGAATATCTGTGAATTATTTGTAAATCAGATCTGTTGTGTGTGGTCTTCACATATAAAGGACACTTTTGATGAATAAAAGTTGGAATTCACACACACACACAGATGTATTCATTTAAAAGAAGGAGGGTGGTGTGAAAGGTGAAGGCTATTTTTCAAGGACTTCACGTCCTACAATCGGAGTAGATTTGAGAGTCCTGCAATTGGCATAGACATTTGAAAAATATATTCTTAGAGTTCTTAGATAGGCGTGGATTATTTAAAAAATATTTCCTAAGGGTCCTTAGACAAGCGTGGATTTTTTTTTTTTAAATATTTTCTTAGGGTCCTTAGACTGGCGTAGATTTTTATACCCTACACAATTATGTTGTCAGGGTATTTTAGCTTTGTGCAGCCCCAAGAGTTTGTAACGCCGCCAAATATTGGTACTAGACCCTTCAATTATACCGATCGTCATATCTCGACTCGCGGAGTCAATCCGTCCGTCCCTCCATTATAATTTGTAAACACGATACAGGCCACATTTATAGACCAATCTTTACGAAATTTTGCATGTAGGATGGGTTTTGCCCAATGAATACCCCTATTGTTTTAAAGATCGGTTAATATTTAGGGGATGAAATGGAGCGAATACTTAATTTTTGACGGTTTTTGTGGTCGCTCCAGAGAACGGCCCGAACATCGCAACACTTTACACGACCAAATCTTCGAGCCAAAGAATAAGCATGTCTGTTTTGATAAAGATCGGTCAATATTTAGCGGGTGAAATGGACCCTGACTTTTGTGTGGAAAAATACAAAGTTTGAATTCTATGGCGTATATATTTGCCCAAGAAGGAAATAGACCCGAGAAGTTGATAGTATATACAAGAGGAGTGGTTGACCTTTAAATTGATACAAATTATATTATTCTATGTACTCAGATGTAGGAGTTACAATTAAATATTTACAGGTGCTTACGTACTTAGAATTTTTTTTTGTAACCCATTACCACACTAGAGGGCGGAAATAAAGCCCTGATCGCTTTGAAATTTTCCATGAGATTCCAGTTATGGTCAAGAACAACGCCTATAATTTTCGGTGATGATCAGGTAATAATTTTGGGATGGAGTGGATCGAAAACTTAATTATAAGCCGAACATCACAACACAACTCACGGTGAAGGGACAAGTTATTAGAATGGCTGTACTGAATATTAGTAATATTCGGAATATATGTCAGTGTAAGGAAGTGGTGCTGTTGACCTCTAATCAGGCAGGAGGGCGCAAAAATCAGGAAAAATTTCCCAAGCTAGCAAGAAACATCCGCAGAAAGTTAGAGTTCCGTGGTAGTTGTGTAGGGTATCGTATGGTAGGCCCCGTCCGACTATATTGCTCCCCTCACTGGTTTAAAAATATTTTCTTAGCATCCTTTGACAGACATGGATTTTTTAAAATATTTGCGAGGGGTCTATCAACAGGCGTGGATTTTTTAAAAATATTTGCTAGGGGTCTATCAACAGGTGTGGACTTTTATACCCTTCACCACACTCTGGTACAGGGTATTATGTCTTTGTGCATATGTTTGTACCAAGCAAAAGGAAACGAGGCCAATAGTTCTTTCTGAGAATATGCATAGAATCACTTTCTGAGTCGATTTACGCATGTCCGTCCGTCCGAACCTCCGTCCGTCTGTTGGCGTTAAATTGTAAACAAAGTACAGGTCGCATTTATAATCCGAAATGGATGAAATTTGGCACAGCTCATTAATTTGGCCCAAGTACGAACCCTGTTGAAATTGGGAAAAATCGGTTCATATTTAGATATAGCTCCCATATATATTTTCGTACGAATGGTGTACCAAAGTCCCCATATATTTTTCGATTTGCACGAAATTTAGCGCAGCCTACTGAATTAAGTCTAGAGTGATGTGTACCAAGTTTCGTGAAAATCGGTTCAGATTTAGATATAGCTCCCATCTATATTTCCTCCGATTTTAGGTAAATAGTGCATCAAAGTCCCTATATATCATTCGATTTGCACGAAATTTGGCACAGCGTACTGAATTAAGCCTAGAATGATGTGTGCTAAATTTCGTGAAATTCGGTTCAGATTTAGATATAGCTCCTACATATATATTCGTCCGATTTAAGGTAAATGGTGCACCAAGGTTCCTAAATATCTTTCGATTTGCACGAAATTTGGTCAAGCGTACTGAATTAAGTACAGAATGATGTATGTTAAGTTTCGTGAAAATCGGTTCAGATTTAAATACGGCTCCCATATATATTTTCGTCCGATTTTATGTAAATGGCACACCAAAATCCCTATATATCTTTCGATTTACCCAAAATTTGGCATAGCGTAAGAAATAAAGTCTAGAGTGATGTGTGTAATGTTTCGTGAAAATTGGTTCAGATTTCTATATAGCTCCCATATATTTTCTCCGATTTTAGGTAAATAATGCAAAAAAGTCCTTATGTATCCTTCGATTTGCACGAAATTTGGCATAGCGCACTAAATAAAGTCTAGAGTGATGTGTGTTAAGTTTCGTAAAAATCGGTTCAGATTTAGAAATAGCTTCCATATATAGTTTCGCCCGATTTTATGTAAGTGGTGCACCAAAGTCCCTATATATCTTTCGATTTGCATGAAATTTGGCATAGGGTACTGAATTGAGTGTAAAAAGATGTGTGCTAAGTTTCATGAAAATCGGTTCAGATTTAGATATAGCTGCCATATATATTTTCCACCGATTATATGTAAATGGTGCACCAAAGTCCCTATATAATTTCGACCTATTCATGGTAATTGTAAGCCAAGTAATCAGTGGATGTCTGATTGAGATTAAATTTTTAGCCGTGAAGTACACCAAATTGATGTTAGTCGGTATAGATATAGATAAAGATCACATATTTCAGTTCGTTCAATTTCATGTCAATGTTGCTTCAAAAAGGCGACGTCTGTTAGGATAAATATGTAGAATATACCCAATGTGCTGAAGGGTATCATATAGTCGGCCCAGTCCGACTTTACTACTTTCCTTACTGGTTTAAAAACATTTTCTTGTGGTCTATCCTCTTTCCTGAAATTTTTAAAACTATTTTTTCAGGGTCTATCCTCTTTCCTGGATATTTAAAAACTATTTTTGTCAGGGTCTATCCTGGATTTTTAAAAAATAATTTTCCCTCCCCTTCCTTTCCTACCCTCGTCTGAAGCGAAAAACAAAAATCACATATTATTCGTATAAATAAAAAAAAGAGCTCGGTTGCAAAAGGGTTGCTTATTTGATTGTACGGATGTTTCAACCATCCGACCTCTGAATGGATTGTTAGCTGTTAGATGGTCCTTGTTGTTGTTGCTGCTGCTGCCTGAGCTCGAAGAAGGGGAACTAAATGGTTGGCTGCTTAGCCCGACTGGTTGTTTGTCTGAATGAATGAAGGAAGCAAAAAAGAAATCATGAATGCTTGTTTGGTGTGTTTCAAGTAGAATTTTTGTTGTTGTTGGATTTTTGTTTCTGTTATTTTTTTTCAAAAACCCCCTTAAGCTACTTTTGTGTACAATTTTGATGTGTTTTTGTTGTCGTTGTTTGTGGCTATTCGTGCTGTTAAAATATAGGTTTTTATTTCTATTGCTGCTGTTTTGTATTTCGTTTTTTTTTTGATTCCTTCAAATGATTCCTTTCGTTTGGATTTGGATTTTTTTGTGTGATTCAGTCATTCATTCATCCATTCTGTTATCGCTGATGGTGTTTGCCTCCGCCAGGCGTAAAGAGTGAGTGCCAAAGAGTGTGTCAAAGTGTAATGGCAACAATTTAAATCTGCCACTATTGAAGCCCATTGGCATTGGAGCATGGCACAGCGTACCAGTCGTGGCACCGAACCCGAACATATTATTGTCTTTGATGTTTGGCTTGGCATTAACATTTTTATGTTTCACTACTCATCCCGGCAGTAGTAGCAGCGTTCCGTTTATCTTCATTATAGTCCCAGCCATTATCATCATCGGCATAATAATAATCATGGAAATGGCAGGATGAATTTTTAAGGGATTTTATTTTTTTTTCTTCACCAGCTCTCAACTAAAATGTTATCATGATTATCATCCTGGCTACTCGACTTTCTTTTTCAGTTTTTTATTTTTTGTTACAATCTGACACAATTTTGTTGTAGCTGCTCTCGTTATCCTTAATGTTACTTTTTTATTTGATTTGTGTTGAAATTGTAGTTTCGTAGAGAGAGCAAAGCAAAAAATCTGAGATCCAAACGGAAGTGTATTACATTTAGTTGTTTACGTTTGTCAAAGGATTACGGAAGTTATTTGATTGTGGTCCTGAGAAAAAAAAATTGTGTGAGATTTGTTTTTATGATGCCATGCAAATGTAAGAAAAAATAGGAGATCCATGCTGAATTACATTTGATTGATATCGGACTGGAAAAAACATATAAAAAAGTTTTATTAGCTGCTTTGAGGTTAACACGCAAAATCATGAAATTAATTGGTTTCTTTCATGAAGGCAATAGGTCAGGATTTGAGGGGTAACAAAAACCTAAAATACAACACAGTATAATTTAAATAGAAACTCAAAAATCGACGTCTGAGTATAGACTCCAAGAAAATATATGTTTTAACCAGTAAGGAAAGTAGTAAAATCGGACGGGGCCGACTATATGATACCCTTTACTACTTTGGCTATATTCAAGAAATACATCCTTACAGACTTTGAATTTTTGAAGGACCATTGACATGAAATTCGACTAAGTTAAATATGTGATCTGTGCCTATATATGAACCGACTTAACCCAACGATCAATAAACGGGTATATTTGTATAATGTATACATATTCTTGATCAGCGTAAAATTCTATGACGATTTAGGTTCGTCTTTCTCTTGTAATCACTCTAGCGTCTAAACGAATTGAGATAGAACGCCAAAAATTTGCATAAAGTTGTCTGCTTGCTGTAGGTCCGAAGATGAGCTTTATCGATCCACGTACCAAATGTCTCCACTAAAAATTATTAATATCGGTACACTTTATCGGGTAGCCCCCATATAACGGTTAACTCAAACCCATTTCGATACGATGCGTATCGACCTAAATTTGACTTTTTAGTGCACACTTTACCTTAAATCGGAAGAAAATATATATGGGAGCTATATATAAATCTGAACCGATACTCACGAAATTTAACACACATCGTTCTAGACTTAGTTCAGTACGCTGTGCCAAATTTCGTGCAAATCGAAGGATATATAGGGACTTTGGGGCACTATTTACCTAAAATCGGTCCAACATATATATGAGAGCTGTTTCTAAATCTGAACCAATTTTTACGAAATTTAACACACATCGTTCTAGACCTAATTTAGTACGCTAGGCCAAATATCATACAAATCGAATGATATATAGAGACTTTGGTGCACTATTTACCTAAAATCGGAAGAAAATATATGTAGGAGCTATATCTAAATCTGGTCCGATTTTCACGAAACTTAACACACATCATTCTAGACTCAATTAAGTGAGCTGTGCCAAATTTCGTGCAAATCGACAGATATATAGGTACTTTGGGGTACCATTTACCTTAAATCGGACGAAAATATATATGGGAGCTATATCTAAATCTGAACCGATTTTCACGAAACTAAGCACGCATCATTCTAGGCTTAGTTTAGTACGCTGTGCCAAATTTCGTGCAAATCGAAAGATATATATGTACTTTGGTGCACCATTTACCTTAAATCGGACGAAAATATATATGGGGCTATATATAAATCTGAACCGATTTTCCCAAAACTCAACACCCATCACTCTAGACTTAATTCAGTACGTTATGCCGAATTTCGTACCAATCAGAAATATATAGGGGCTTCGATGCATTATTTACCTTAAATCGGACAAAAATATATATGGGAGCTATATCTAAATCTGAACCGATTTTGACGAAACTTAACACATATCATTCTATACCTAATTCATTACGATGTGCCAAATTTCGTACAAATCGAAAGATATATAGGGATTTGGTGGACCATTAACATTAAATCGGTCGAAAATATAAATAGTAGCTATATCTAAATCTAAACCGATTTTCAGGAAACTTCACATACATCACTCTAGACTCAATTCAGTACGCTGTGCTAAATTTCGTGCAAATCGAAAAATATATAGGGACTTTGGTGCATCATTTATATAAAATCGGACGAATATATATATGGAGCTATATTTAAATCTGAACCGATTTTCACGAAGTTTAGTACACACCGTTTTAGACTTAATTCAGTACGCTATGCCAAATTTCGTCCAAATCGAAAGATATACAGGGACATTAGTACACCATTTACATTGAATCGGACGAAAATATATGTGGGAGCGATATCTAAATCTGAACGGATTTCCACGAAACTTAACACACATCATTCTAGACTCAATTACATGAGTTGTGCCAAATTTCGTGCAAATCGATGGATATATAGGGACTTTGGTGCCCCATTTACCTTAAATCGGACGAAACTATATGTGGGAGCTATATCTAAATCTGAACCGACTTTTCCCAAATTCAATTAGGTTCGTCCTTGGACCAAATAAGTGACCTATGCCAAATTTCATCCAAATCGGATCATAAATGTGACCTGTACTTTGTTTACAATTTAACATGGACTGACATACGGACGGACGGACGGACGGACGGACATGCCTAATTCGACTTAGAAAGTGATTCTATGCATATTCTCAAAAGGAACCATGTGTCGATCTCGATTATTTTAGACCAAGATAATTAAAAATTATGTTAAAAACCAGTGAGCGGAGCAGTATAGTCGTACGGGGCCGACCATATGCTACCCTACACAACTACCACGAAATGCAAAATTTCTGCGGTTCTGAGCAAAATTTTGTGATATTTGCACCCATTTGCCGATTATAGATCACCAACACCACTTTCTAACCCTGGCATATTTTCCAAAAATTGTTTTCGTGAGGTGATTTTTTACGCCATAAAATAAAAAATTGGTCACTTTAGGTTTTGGTCGATTTGACCCTCGGAATATTGACTGATCATCATTTAAACAGCCGCTCTAAGTAGTTGGTCAGATCCTCTTTACCTTGTAAAATATATTGATGTTCTGCATATAATAATTGCCTCTAGAGCGACTAGACAATCTGACAAAATTAAAGTTTTCGGTTCATTGCACTCCCTTTATGAAATCTCAACTTCACCGAAAACTATAGGCTTCGTCGGTAAATATTGACCGATCTCTATCAAAACAGGCATGCTTATTCTTTGGCCCGATCCCCTTTTCCATGTACAATTTCACGATGATTGGGCCATAATTGCGGACTCTGGAGCGACGAGAAAAACCGACAAAAATTTAGTATTTGGTCCATTTCATTCCCCTAAATATTAACCGCTCTTTACCAAAAACAATAGAGGTCTTCTTTGGCCAAAACCCATCGTACATGAAAAATTCGTGAAGATTAGTCCATAACTGTGGCCTGTATCGTGTTTACAAATTATAATGGACGGACGGACGAATGGACATACATGTCTAGTTCGACTCAGCTAGTCGGGATATGACGATCGGTATACTTAAAGGTGGCTCTAGGACCAATATTTCGCGTCGTTACAAAATGTTGGGGCTGCACAATGCTATAATTCTCCGACAACATAGTTGTGTAGGGTATAAAAAATCCACTTTTAAAAATAGTTTTTAATGTTTTGGAATAACCATCACTATTTCTAGAGCTTGAAAACATATTTAAAAAAAAAATCCACGTGTAGGCCATTGAAATTTGTTAGTCTCTGAGAAAAAAATTAGGATTCCAAGCCCATAAATAATCCTTGAGTCCTGAATATTTTCTCTAGAAACCGTTATAACCTGAGTCCTTCTTATACCAGTTTGTAGCAAAATAATAAAGTAATGGATAGTTATTGTGATAGTTGTTAATATATGGTCCTGCCTCCTAACCATTATCCTGCAAATCTCGATTTGATTTATGTAAACAAATAAAAAGGATTTCCTATCATACATAAAAAAAACCCTTAGCTTGGGTTTATAATCCAGCAATTTGCACAGATTTTGATTGTCAAAATTATTGTTGGTTGGTAGAACTGATTTCGTTCCTCAGTTAGAGGTAGGGGTAGCAAAAGGGTTAACCACAAATTCCAAGTCTGAAAGGGTATTATCTCTTTATAGAAATATTTTCTGCTTAAACAACCAATTCAGGCAGCACAGACAATGGGAATAAAAAACAACAGCAGCTACAACAACAAATCAGTTGTAGAGAAAAAAATCAACACACAAATAAATGTCAACACAACAAAAATTTCTATAAATCAAATTATAATTGCCACTGATAACCGAAAACTGGAAAACCGCAATGGCCAAATCCCAAAAAACGAAGAGCGACACAGACACACTGATAAACATTGGAAAATATTTGGACAACCCAACTCAACCCTCTTCCAAAATGTGTTAACTCTCTTTGTCTTCTGTTCTTTGGGGTGGTGGAGAAAGGATTTCATCGCCTGACACTTTTTTATCGGCCACCAAAAGTAGGCGTCGTATTTTGCGCACAAATAAATGCCGACAAAACCACATAAAATTAACAATGGAAAGTGTCAAAATACAGCAGCAACTACTTCGCACCAGAAAATACGATTATTTTTGCAAAATAGGACGAGTGAGGAAGGAAGGAAGGAATACTGCCACAAATAGCTGGCAAAGAAATACGCGTTAAATAGATAAACTTTTTGAACTGTGCCGTGGTGACAGAGAATGGGTGTGGCACGCTAAAGAGTGATAGGGCATTAAAATTGCCAAAATGAAAGAACGGAAAGAAAGCGACCACATTTTGGTGGCACTTAGATATTAGGATGAAGGGGAATACACTCGAGGAAAAAAATTGTTTAAAAAAAACCAGTAAGAAAGTCGTAAAGTCGGACTGGGCCGACTTTATGATACCCTTCACCACTTTGAAATTTTACCCTATGCCAAATTTCGTGCGAATCGAAAGATATAGGGACTTCACTGCACCATTTTCCGTAAATCGGATGAAAATACATATGGAAGCTATATCTTAATCTGAACCGATTATCACGAAACTTGGCAGACATCATTCTAGGCTCAATTCAGTATGTTATGAAAAATTTCGTGCAAATCGAAAGATCTTTAGTGGCTTTGGCGCACCATTTACTTTAAATCGGACGAAACTACATATATGGGGCTATATCTAAATCTGGACCCATTTTTACGAAACTTTGCAGACATCATTCTCGATCTTATTCATTACTCTGTGCACAATTTCGTGCAAATCAAAAGATTTCCAGGGACTTTAGTGGAATATTTACCTAAAATCGGGCGTAGCTCTATATGTGAGCTATATCTAAATCTGAACCGATTTTCGCGAGACTTTGCACACATTATTCTAGACCTTATTCATTACGTTGTGCCAACTTTCGTGGAAATCGAATGATATAAAGGGACTTTGGTGCACCATTTACCTTAAATCGGACGAAGATATATATGGGAGCTATATCTAAATCTGAACCGATTTTCACGAAACATTGCACATATCATTCTAGACTTAATTTAGTACGTTATGCCAAATTTCGTGCAAATCGAAAGATACATAGGGACATTGGTGTACCATTCACATTAAATCGGACGAACATATATATGGGAGCTATATCTAAATCTGGACCGATTTTTACGAAACTTGGCAGACATTATTCTAGGCTTAATTCATTGCGCTGTGCAAAATTTCGTGCAAATCGAACGATATATAGGGACTTTGGTGCACCATTTACCTTAAATCGGACGAAAATATATATGGGAGCTATATCTAAATCTGAACCGATTTTTCTCAATTTCAATAGGGTTCCCCCCTGGGCCAAATAAGTGAACTGTGCCAAATTTCATCCAAATCGGATCATAAATGCGACCTGTACTTTGTTCACAAAAATACATGGACGGACGGACAGACGGACGGACAGACGGACATACGTAAATCGACTCCGAAAGTGATTCTATGCATGTTCTCAAAAGTAACTATGGGTCTATCTCGATTCCTTTTGCCTGTTACAAACATATGCACAAAGACATAATACCCTGTACCACAGTGTGGTGAAGGGTATAAAAATAGTAAAGTCGGACTGGGCCGACTTTATGATACCCTTCACCACTTTGAAATTTTACTCTATGCCAAATTTCGTGCAAATCGAAAGATATAGGGACTTCACTGCACCATTTTCCGTAAATCGGACGAAAATACATATGGGAGCCATATCTTAATCTGAACATCATACTAGGCTTAATTCAATTCGCTGAGCCAAATTTCGTACAAATCAAAAGTTATTTAGGGGCTTTGGTGCACCATTTACATTAAATCGGACGAACATATATATGGTAGCTATATCTAAAGCTGAACCGATTTTCACGAAACTTGACAAACATCATTCTTGATCTTATCCATTACTCTGTGCCAAATTTCGTGCAAATCAAAAGATTTCCAGGGACTTTAGTGGACTATTTACCTAAAATCGGGCGAAACTATATATGCCAAATTTCTTGCAAATCGAAAGATATATAGGGACTTTGGTACACAATTTATCTTAAATCGGAGGAAGATATATATTGGAGCTATATCTAAATCTGAACCGATTTTCGCGAAACTTTGCACACATTATTCTAGACCTTATTCATTACGCTGTGCCAAGTTTCGTGGAAATCGAATGATATAAAAGGACTTTGGTGCACCATTTACCTTGAATCGGACGAAGATATATACGGGAGCTATATCTAAATCTGAACCGATTTTTACCAATTTCAGTTGGGTTCGTCCGTGGGCCAAAGAAATGAACTTTGCCAAACTTCATCCAATTCGGATAACAAATGTTTACAATTTAACATGGACAGTGATTCTATGCATAGTCTCAAAAGGAACCATGGGTCTATCTCGATTATTTTTGCCTATTACAAACATATGCACAAATACATAATACCCTGTACCACAGTGTATATTTTTAACGACCCTTAAAATATTTTTTAGAGGTCCTTATACAGGGGTGGATTTAAAAAAATAAATATTTGTGTGAAGGTCTATCACCGGGTCCCAACACAGGCGTGGATTTTTTTAAAAATATTTTTTTAAGAGTCCACATATATTTTAAGGCCTACATATAGGCGTGGATTTTTTTAAATATTTTTTTAAGGGTCCACATATTTTTTTATGGCCTACATATAGGCGTGGATTTTTTTTTAATATTTTTTTAAAGGCCCACATATATTTTTAAGGCCTTCATATAGGCGTGGGGTTTTTAAAAGTATTTTTTAAGGCGTCCACATATTTTTTAAGGCCTACATATAGGCGTGGATTTTTTAAAAAATACTATTTTCAGAGATTTTTAAAGGCGTGGATTTTTTAAAAATATTTTTTTAAGGGTCCACATATTTTTTTAAAGGCGTGGATTTTTTAAAAATATTTTTTTAAGGGTCCACATATTTTTTAAAGTCGTGGATTTTTTAAAAATATTTTTTTAAGGGTCCACATATTTTTTTAAAGGCGTGGATGTTTTAAAAATATTTTTTTAAGGGTCCACATATTTTTTTAAAGGCGTGGATTTTTTAAAAATATTTTTTAAGGTTCCACATTTTTTTAAAGGATTGGATTTTTTAAAAATATTTTTTAAGGGTCCACATATTTTTTTTAAAGGCGTAGATTTTTTAAAAATATTTTTTTAAGGGTCCACATATTTTTTTAAAGACGTGGATTTTTTTAAAATATTTTTTTAAGGTCCACATATTTTTTTAAAGGCGGGGATTTTTTAAAAATATTTTTTTAAGGTCCACATATTTTTTTAAAGACGTGGATTTTTTTAAAATATTTTTTTAAGGTCCACATATTTTTTTAAAGGCGTGGATTTTGTTTAATAATATTTTTTTAAGGGTCCACATATTTTTTTAAAGGCGTGGATTTTTTAAAAATATTTTTTTAAGGGTCCACATATTTTTTTTTAAAATATTTTTTAAGGCCTACATGTAGGCGTGGATTTTTTAAAAATGTTTTTTTTAAGGGTCCACATATTTTCTAAGGCCTACATATAAGCGTGGATTTTTTAAAAATATTTTTTTAATGGTCCACATATTTTCTAAGGCCTACATATAACCTTGGATTTTTTAAAAATATTTTTTTAAGGGTCCACATATTTTCTAAGGCCTACATATAGGCGTGGATTTTTTTAAAAATATTTTTTTAAGGGTCCACATATTTTCTAAGGCCTACATATAAGCGTGGATTTTTTAAAAATATTTTTTTAAGGGTCCACATATTTTCTAAGACCTACATATAAGCGTGGATTTTTTAAAAATATTTTTTTAAGGGTCCACATATTTTCTAAAACCTACATATAAGCGTGGATTTTTTAAAGAAGATTTGTTCAAGGACCAGCAGTCATATAAGCGTGGATTTTTTAAAAATATTTTTTTAAGGGTCCACATATTTTCTAAGGCTTCATAACAGCGTGGATTTTTTAAAAATATTTTTTTAAGGGTTCACATATTTTCTAAGGCCTACATATAAGCGTGGATTTTTTAAAAATATTTTTTTAAGGGTCCACATATTTTCTAAGGCTTCATAACAGCGTGGATTTTTTAAACATATTTTTTTAAGGGTCCACATATTTTCTAAGGCTTCATAACAGCGTGGATTTTTTAAAAATATTTTTTTAAGGGTCCACATATTTTCTAAGGCTTCATAACAGCGTGGATTTTTTAAAAATATTTTTTTAAGGGTCCACATATTTTCTAAGGCCTACATATAAGCGTGGATTTTTTAAAAATATTTTTTTAAAAACTAAAATATTTTTTAAGTAGAAATATATTTGTTCGAAACATTTTCTCGAGTGTATAAGACCACATATTTCTTCAAACATACATACACCGACATTTACTGCGACCATAGTTTCGCATGGTTTAAGAAAAATTTATCGCTCGTATGCAAAAGGAATACGAAAGTTGAAAAAACTCACTATTTTTTATCTACACACTATGAAATGTGTGTAATTTCCAGTTTTTTAATGGCATTTCTTTTTGGCAAATATTTGCCAAAATCACATAAAAATTTATTGTGTTCGATATGAAGAAAATAAAATAACTGCTTTGAGAGAAAAAAAAATATTCAAATCGCACATAAAATTTGGTTAAAAATTGGGCGGGGGAATGACAATAAAAGGGACTAGCAGATAAAGGAAATAGTTTTTCGAAAATAGATAATTTATCGAAAAGAAAATAAAATGGAACAGGCCAATAAAATGCTGTGGGAAAGCAAGGGAGATTTGAATATCGAAACCCTGACTCTAGGGGATTTTGAGGGGGTGGTAAATATTTTGCCAAAAAATCCAATAACTAATTTTCAAATATGCAATAATAAATATTCACTGTTATTGTTTATTTAACCAAATGTTAGGAAAGGGGTTTCTCTTACCAAAAAAAATTCTCAAGAGATAAAATTTGAAAATATTTGAAATTTCTCTAAAATATTTGAAATTTCTCCTTGGCTCAATTCTGCGTTTCTTAAGCTTTAAACCTTTACCCCAAAGTTATTTGAATTGCAGAAAGGTTAAACTGACCCAAAACTATTTCATTTCTTCTACTTCGGTTTACCTCCTATCACCACTCCCTCTTTTCGCTTCCTCGGTAAATATGTGGCAACAAACGAATTCGATTAACCGTTTGCAATTTAACCAAAACCGTAGAGCAAAAAATGGAACTAGCAAATGGAACCAAATCAAATACGAAACTCCAAACGCAACATTATAAACCCCGGAAGCTATACACCAATACAAATGAATTGTTGCTGCTGCGGCAGTATATCTTTGTGCTACACCAACAACATCAGCAGCAACAACAACAACTCTATTCCCCATTTGCCAATTTAAATTTCACTTTTCCAAGAGAGCTGAGGTTGATTGTTATTATTTGTCTCGCATACCGTTTCTTTTGCGGGAGATATGGGGGATTCCACGGGAGAGAACATATCAGAAGTCCGATTTTTTTTAAATAATTTTCAGGGTCTCAACACAGGCGGTTCTTTCAGGGTCTATCCTTAGGCTTTATTCTTTTAAAAATATTTTTTCAAGGTCTAGTTTTAGGCGTAGATTTTTTGAAAATATTTTTCAGGGTTTATTCGTGGATTTAAAAAAAAAAATGATGCGGATGGTCGGGGAAGGGTTTAAGGTGAGGATTTTAAACGAATTTTTAGGAAGCCTTAAAAGCCTTTAGGCGTGGATTTTTAAAAGAATTTTTAGGAAGCCTTAAAAGGCCTTAAGGCTTGGGTTTTTAAAAGATTTTTTTCTACAGCCTTAGAAGTCCTTAAGGCATGGATTTTTAAAATAATTTTTAGGAAGCCTTAAAAGGCCTTAAGGCGTGGATTTTTAAAAGAATTTTTAGGAAGCCTTAAAAGGCCTTAAGGGGTGGATTTTTAAAAGAATTTTTAGGAAGCCTTAAAAGGCCTTAAGGCGTGGATTTTTAAAAGAATTTTTTCTACAGCCTTAGAAGGCCTTAAGGCGTGGATTTTTAAAAGAATTTTTTCTACAGCCTTAGAAGGCCTTAAGGCGTGGATTTTTTAAAGAAGATTTAGGGAGCATTGAAAGGCCTTGAGGCGTGGATTTTTAAAAGAAGTTTTAGGGACCTTTGAAAGGCTTTAAGGCGTGGATTTTTAAAAGAAGTTTTAGGGACCTTTGAAAGGCTTTAAGGCGTGGATTTTTAAAAGAAGTTTTAGGGAGCTTTGAAAGGCTTTAAGGCGTGGATTTTTAAAAGAAGTTTTAGGGAGCTTTGAAAGGCTTTAAGGCGTGGATTTTTAAAAGAAGTTTTAGGGATCTTTGAAAGGCCTTAAGGCGTGGATTTCTAAAAGAAATTTTAGGGAGCTTTGAAAGCCTTTAAAGCGTGGATTTTTAAAAGAAGTTTTAGGGAGCTTTGAAAGGCCTTAAGGCGTGGATTTTTAAAAGAAGTTTTAGGGAGCTTTGAAAGGCCTTAAGGCGTGGATTTTTAAAAGAAGTTTTAGGGAGCTTTGAAAGGCCTTAAGGCGTGGATTTTTAAAAGAAGTTTTAGGGAGCTTTGAAAGGCCTTAAGGCGTGGATTTTTAAAAGAAGTTTTAGGGAGCTTTGAAAGGCCTTAAGGCGTGGATTTTTAAAAGAAGTTTTAGGGAGCTTTGAAAGGCCTTAAGGCGTGGATTTTTAAAAGAAGTTTTAGGGAGCTTTGAAAGGCCTTAAGGCGTGGATTTTTAAAAGAAGTTTTAGGGAGCTTTGAAAGGCCTTAAGGCGTGGATTTTTAAAAGAAGTTTTAGGGAGCTTTGAAAGGCCTTAAGGCGTGGATTTTTAAAAGAAGTTTTAGGGAGCTTTGAAAGGCCTTAAGGCGTGGATTTTTAAAAGAAGTTTTAGGGAGCTTTGAAAGGCGTTAAGGCGTGGATTTTTAGCCTTTGAAAGCTTTAAGGCGTGGATTTTTAAAAGAAGTTTTAGGAAGCTTTGAAAGGCCTTAAGGCGTGGATTTTTAAAAGAATTTTTTCTACAGCCTTAGAAGGAAGTTTTAGGGACCTTTGAAAGCTTTAAGGCGTGGATTTTTAAAAGAAGTTTTAGGGAGCTTTGAAAGGCCTTAAGGCGTGGTTTTTTAAAATAAGTTTTAGGGAGCTTTGAAAGGCCTTAAGGCGTGGATTTTTAAAAGAAGTTTTAGGGAGCTTTGAAAGGCCTTAAGGCGTGGATTTTTAAAGGAAGTTTTAGGGAGCTTTGAAAGGCCTTAAAGCGTGGATTTTTAAAATAAGTTTTAGGGAGCTTTGAAAGGCCTTAAAGCGTGGATTTTTAAAATAAGTTTTAGGGAGCTTTGAAAGGCCTTAAAGCGTGGATTTTTAAAATAAGTTTTAGGGAGCTTTGAAAGGCCTTAAGGCGTGGATTTTTAAAAGAATTTTTCTAGAGCATTCGTGGATTTTTAAAAGAAATTTTCTAGAGCATTCGTGGATTTTTAAAAGAATTTTTCTAGAGCATTCGTGGATTTTTAAAAGAAATTTTCTAGAGCATTCGTGGATTTTTAAAAGAATTTTTCTAGAGCATTCGTGGATTTTTAAAAGAAATTTTCTAGAGCATTCGTGGATTTTTTTAAACATTTTTTCAGGGTCTATTCTTAGGCGTGGATTTTTTTAAACATTTTTTCAGGGTCTATTCTTAGGCGTGGATTTTTTTTTTATTTTTAGTAACTTACACAAGGCGTATGTTTTTAAATATTATGTCATGGCCTTTTCTTAGTCGTGGATTCTTTCAACATATTTTTCTGCCAAGCTTCTTACTAATATCGCTTCTTCTTCTTCTCAAGCTAAGAAATATTTCCAACAATTAAGAAGTTAAATGTCTCATATATTATATCAATCCATTCGAAGTAGAATGTGTTCTACACTGTGGTGAATGGTTAACTCATTCGCTTCCCTCGATCTTCGTATAGAGTATTCATACGCACTGGGGAGCGTTTAATTCTAATTGTTCTGTTTGTTTGTTAATACTCGATGGCCATGAGCGCAAAGCGCACAGCACAGTTCCGCACACAACACAACGCACACACACGGCACAAACAAACAAATACAAATTTACCTCTATATTAACACGTGTGTACATACACACATCATGCCCCCCACACTCCCCCGCATCGAGAGCAACAACATTGACACATACGCTAATACAAACATATGCACACACACACACACACAAACCTAGCCATACAAGTTGATATGCCAAATGGAGTGTAGATGAAGTAAATAAAACGGCAAAGCCATAAATTCACACAATGCAACCCACCCATCCAATCACCTACACACACTGATACACAAATACGTATCCACACACACAAACATATAAACTGCATATATAGATATACACGCATATATAAATAACATCTATAAAAACAAATCTCATCCAAACGCGTTAAAGGAAATATTTTCCAAACATAAAGAAATGCATTTCATTTTCTTTGGCTGAGGGGAGGGTGGGGTGTGGTGGAGTGGAGTGCGGATGAATGACCAGTCTGTTTGCATATTTTCATTTACTGCCAAAGTGTGGCGCGGGGTTTTCATTTCTAGTATTTCTGTTTTGTTTTCTTAATTCCCTTTTCCTATTTCCATTTATGGGTTTCTTTATTATATTGGCGATTGTTGTTGCTGTTGTTGTTTTTTTTTCCTTCTAATAGAAATAGGGACTGCTTGACTAGTATTTGAAAAGGGAAACAAAACAAATATCAACTAAAGGTTTTCAATTTACGCACAGGTCCTTAGGTGGAGCCATGGGAAGGAGTTAAAGAGCAACTAAAAATGAATTTAAATGGGATTTTATAAAAAAAAATGGATTAGGCGAAACGAGACTTTAAAATATAATTTTAAAAAATCCACGCCTTTGGATCGGCCCTGAAAATTATTTTTAAACCAATAATGAAAGTAGTAAAGTGGGACTGGGCCGACTATATGATACCCTTCGAGTGCACATTGTATATCAATGTGCACTCGAAGGAATATACTCATGCCATTCTGCAACCAATGCTAAATTTAATTTCATTCGGGCAGATTTAGAGTCGCCTGCGTGTTAAACATTTAATTTCGTATGGAAGCTATGGC
The DNA here is from genome assembly GCF_032173495.1 of Musca vetustissima. Taxonomy (NCBI): domain Eukaryota; kingdom Metazoa; phylum Arthropoda; class Insecta; order Diptera; family Muscidae; genus Musca; species Musca vetustissima. The sequence continues at coordinate 23,486 of NW_026884662.1, forward strand.
TGAATCTGTACCAATTTCAACAAAACGCAATAACGTCATTCAAATCTCAATTTGATACAAACATTAGGACTTTGGTGCACCATTTAGGTAAAATCGAACGAATATATATGTATATGTGGGAGCTATATCGAAATCTGAACCGATTTTTCAAAACTTACCACACATCATTCTTGACTCAATTCAGTAGGCTATGCCAAATTTCGTGCAAATCGAAGTATATATAGGGACTTTGATGCACAATCTACCTAAAATCGGACAAAAATATATATAGGAGCTATATCTAAATCTAAACTAAATCGAAGGATATATAGGGACTTTGGTACACAATCTATCTAAAATCGGACAAAAATATATATGGGAGTTATACATAAATCTGAACCGACTCTATGCCAAATTTCGTGCAAATCGAGTGTGATATAGGGACATTGGTGCACTATTTACCTTAAATCGGACGAACATATATATGGGAGTTATCTAAATCTGAACGGATTTTCAAGAAACTTAACACACACCATTTTAGACCTAATTCATTACGCTGTGACAAATTACGTGCAAATCGAAGGATATGTAGGGACTTTGGTGCACCATTGACATAAAATCGGTCGAAAATATATATGGGAGCTATATCTAAATCTGACCCGATTTCCTCGAAACTTAGCACACATCACTCTAGACTTAATTAAGTAAGATCTGCCAAAATTTCGTGAAAATCGAAAGATATATAGGAACTTTGATGCCCCATTTACCTTAAATCGGACGAAAATATATATTGGAGCTATATCTAAATCTGAACCGATTTTCAGGAAATTTAACACACACTATTCTAGACCTAATTCAGTACACTATGCCAAATTTCGTGCAAATCGAAGGATATATAGGGACTTTGGTGCACCATTTACATAAAATCGGACGAACATATATATGGGAGCTATATCTAAATCTGAACCGCCTTTTACGATATTTCACACACATCATTATAAATCTAATTCAGTACACTATGTCAAATTTCGTGCAAATCGAAGGATATATAGGGACTTTGGTGCACTATTTACCTAAAATCGGACCAAAATATATATGGGAGCTATATCTAAATCTGATCCGATTTTCTCGTAACTTAGCGCACATATTTCTGGACCTAATTCAGTACTCTATGCCAAATTTCGTGCAAATCGAAGGATATATAGGGACTTTGGTGCACTATTTACCTGAAATCGGACGAAATTATATATGGGAGCTATATCTAAATCTGAACCGATCTTCACGAAACTTAACAGACATCATTTTAGACCTTAATCATTAGGCTGTGCAAAATTTCGTGCAAATCTTCAGATATATAGGGACTATGGTGCACCATTTACATTAAATCGGACGAAAATATATATGAGAGCTATATCTAAATCTGAACCGATTTTCACGAAATTTAACACACATCATTCTAGACCTAATTTATTACGCTGTGCCAAATGTCGTGCAAATCGACAGATATATAGGGACTTTGGTACACTATTTACTTTAAATCGGACGGGAGCTATATCTAAATCTAGATCGATTTTCAGGAAACTTAGCACACATCATTCTAGACTGAATTCAGTACACTGTGCCGAATTTCGGGTAAATCGAAGGATATATATGGACTTTCGTGCACCATTTACATAAAATCGTTCGAAAATATATATGGGAGCTATATCTAAATCTGAACCGATTTTCACGAAACTTAACACACATCGTTCCACACTTAATTTAATACGTTACACCAAATTTCGTGCAAATCGAAGAATATATAGGGACTTTCGTGCACCATTTACATAAAATCGTTCGAATATATATATATGGGAGCTATATCTAAATTTGAACCGATTTTTTCCAATTTCAATAGGGTTCGTCCTTGAGCTAAATGAGTGAGCTGTGCCAAATTTCATCCAAGTCGAATCAAAAATTCGACCTGTACTTTGTTTACAATTTAAAGTGGACAGACAGACGCACAAAAGGGACAGACATGCATAAATCGACTTAAAAGTGATTATATACATATTGTCAAAAGGAACCATGTGTCTATCTCGTTTCCTTTTGCCTGTTACAATCATATGCATATTGACATAATACCCTGTACCACAGTGTGGTGAAAGGTATAAAAAATCCACGCCTTTGGATAGACCCTGAAAATAATTTTTATAAAATTTACGCCTTTGGATTGACCCTGAAAATATTTTTTTTTAATTCCTTAAAATATGTTTTTAAATAATCCACGCCTTATTGTAGCTACTAAAAATATTTATCGAAGATCCTTAAAAATATTATTTAAAAAATCCAGGCTTTATCGTGGGTCCTTAAAAATATTTAAAAAATCCAGGCCTTAACGAAGGTCCTTGAAAATATTATTTAAAAAAAACAGACCTTATTGTTGTAGGTCCTTAAAATATTTTTTAAAAAAATCCACTCTTTATATAAATCGCTAAAAAATGTTTAAAAAATCCACTTAAGTGGTGGTCCATAAAAATATTTAAATTTTTTTATCTTTCCTTATAAAATTTGTCCTCCTCCGAATAAAGTCATAAGACCCCTGCAATTAACACCTCAATTTAAACGACTTTTGTTTTGGCATTGACGTTGATCATAAACTGAAAACTCTTTAGATGAATTTAAGCGTATTTGTCTCTCCACTCAAGTTCAAGTGGCCGTGATGCTACAACAGCAATTCAGGATGCAATAAAAAAAAATCTAACCTCAAAGGACATCATCGTAGCGACGACGACAATGTGACGCCATGACTATTGTCTCAGAAAAATACCGGAATTTTAACAATAAAAAAATGTATATAACTTTTTTTGTGAATGTAAATAGAAGAGGTGGTGAAGAGGTTTGCCCTTTTTGTCTGTGGCGCCCAACGTAAAAAGGGTTTCAGTCATTTTTTTCTTTTTTAGAGAAAAATGTAATAATTTTTCATAATTATGTGACATCAGATAATTAAAATCACATTTCAAATAAATGAGGATATTTTGTAGGAAGGAGAAGAAGGGTAAAGAGAAGGGTGGCAAAAATAATAAAAAAACCTGTTTGTTTTATTTTCTTCATTGGTAATTGTTGTTTACAATTGTTTGAATCGCTGCTTGACTTCGTGGAAACCCTTTACAAAAAATTTTATTTTTTGAGGGTACACAATAAATATTTGAAAAAAATTTAAAGTGGTTTATTTTTCGAGGATCTCTTTATCCTTTATCCTTCAATAAACATTGTAAAAAAAAATTTTGAAAATAATTTTTATTTTCAATTTGAAGCCGATTTTTTATTATTTTTTTATTTAACCCCTTTTGCATTTCATCATTGCTTTGGGAAAATTTTGCATATTTTTTTTTATTTGCTCCACTGGTCCGACTAAATATTGGCAAATAGTATTGGCATCCAAGTTCAATGTTTGGTGTTTTGCCCTTGGCTGGTAGTTTTTATTTAATTTTTTATTTCAGTTATTGGCTTTGGTAATTTGTTAAAGTTTTGCACATACACATCCATGCATACATTCATGTATGCATGGAAAATGTGTGTAAATCTGTGTGTGTGGGTGTCTATGTTATTCAACTTCTTGTTTACCATTCGGCTTGCATATTTTGTTGGTGCTGCTGTTTTTGTTGTTTATTTTCATAGCCATAATAATTGTTTTATGACTATTTTTGGAGCGATATTGTTTTGCCACTGGCTGGTTGGTTGGCTGCTGTTTATTAGTCCTTGATATCCTTGCACCCACTCATGGCAATGGAAACCCCCAAAAATTCATTGACTTTTTGGCTTTCATCTATGGCTATAAGTTTTTAAAGTGTTGCGAGGCTTTGGTAGCAACTGTTGTTGTTTCTTTTTTCATTCTTCTTCCCCATACCCTGACCCTGAGTGGCGCTGTGCTGAAGGTCTAATTCATGGCTATAATAATTCATAGAATTTTTATCTTGCAACAACTGACTAACAAATGAAATGAGAAATTCGAATAATTTTTTTTTTTGTAAAAAATAAATTCCTCTTTGGCTGGCAATTGTTTTGTAATTTCACTTTTCTTGTGTGGTGTTTGGCGGTTGGTATTGTTTTTCCATTGGTCCTTGAAGGATGTTATCGCAACAATATTACGTTATTTAGTGTCAGTGCAATGCAAACAGATAAGGATTTAATGGGTCTGAAACAAAGAAAATTTAAACAAAACAATTTGGAGACATTTTATAAGCCGTGGATTTAAAAAAAAAATATTCTTAAGGGTCTACAGGGGTACAGGGTATTATGTCTTTGTGCATATGTTTGTAACAGGCAACATGAAACGAGATATACACATCGTTCCTTTTGAGAATGTGCATAGAATCACTTTCTGAGTCGATTTATGCATGTCCGTCCGTCTGTAGATGTTAAATTGTAAACCAGTGAGCGGAGCAGTATAGTCGGACGGGGCCGACCATATGATACCCTACACAACTACCACGAAAAGCACACTTTCGGCGGTTCTATATTCTGAGCCTGGGCAATATTTCGTGATATTTGCACCCTTTTTATCGGTAATAGATCAACAACTCCTCTTTCTAAGTCTTGCATATTTTCCAAAAAAATTGGTCACTTTAGGTTTTGGTTGATTTGGCCCTCGGAAAATTGACAGATCATCATCTAAACAGCCGCTCTAAATATTTGGTCAGATCCCCTTCGCCATGTAAAATATGTGATGTTTTGTATATAATAATTGCCTCTAGAGCGACTAGAAAATGTGACAAAATTAAAGTTTTCGGTTCATTGCACCCCCTGAATGAAATCTCAACTTCACCGAAAACTATAAGCGTCGTCCTTGACCATAATCGGAACTTCATGTATAATTTCAAAGCGATCAGCGCGACATTTCCGTCCTCTAATGGAGTAATAGTAATAATATGCACATAGTCACCTTTACTTAATTGCGTATAACTCCCGCATCGGAGTACATACAGCCATATAATTGGTATCATTTTGAAGATCAACAACTCATCTTGGACATACTATCAATATCTCGAGTATATGTCCTTCAGGAGCAAGTATATACGCCCCAGAATAAAAATTTTGTCAGGGTCCATTTGACCCGCTAAATATTGACCGATCTTTATCAAAACAGGCATGCTTATTCTTAGGCCCGATCCCCTTCTCCATGTAAAATATCATGATGTTCGGACCATAACTGCGGCCTCTGGAGCGACCAGAAAAACCGACAAAAATTTAGTATTTGGTCCATTTCATCCCCTAAATATTAATCGATCTTTCCCAAAAACAATAGGGGTCTTCATTGGCCAGAACCCATCCTACATGCAAAATTTCGTGAAGATTGGTCAATAACTGTGGCCTGTATCGTGTTTACAAATTATAATGGACAGACGGACGGACGGACACACAGACAGATCGACTCAGCTAGTCGACCAATATTTCGCGGCGTTACAAACTTTTGGGGCTGCACAAAGCTATAATACCCTGACAACATAGTTGTGTAGGGTATAACAAAGTACAGGTCGCATTTATGATCCGATTTGGATGAAATTTGGCAGAAGTCCCTTACTTGGCCCAAGGAAGAACCCTATTGAAATTGGGAAAAATCGGTTCAGATTTAGATAAAGCTGCCATATATACCGATTTTAGGTAAATGGTGCCCCAAAGTCCCTATATATCATTCGATTGGCACGAAATTTGGCATAACGTACTGAATTGATCCTAGAATGATGTCTGCCATGTTTCAAGAAAATCGGTCCAGATTTAGATATAGCTCCCATATATAGTTTCGTCCGATTTCATGTAAATGGTGCCCCAGAGTCCCTATATATCTTTCGATTTGCACGAAATTTGGCATAACGTACTGAATTGACCCTAGAGTGATGCCTGCCAAGATTCGTGAAAATCGGTCCAGATTTAGATATAGCTCCCATATATATTTTCGTCCGATTTAATGTAAATGATGCACCAAAGTCCCTATATATCTTTCGATTTGCACGAAATTGGGTACAACGTACTGAATTGAGCCTGGAATGATGTTTGCGAAGTTTCGAAAAAATCGGCCCAGTTTTTGATATAGCTCCCATATATGGTTTCGTCCGATTTAATTTAAATGGTCCCTATATATCTTTCGATTGGCATGTCCCTATATATATTTCGATTGGTATGAAATTTTGCATAGTGTACGGAATTGAGCCTAGAATGGAGTGTGCCAGTTTCGTGCAAATCGGCTCAGGTATAGATATAGCTCCCATATATAATTTCGTCCGAGTTTACGTAAATGGTGCACAGAAGCCCCATATATCTTTCGATTTGCACGAAATTTGGCATAGCGTACTGAATTAGGTCCACAATGATGTGTGCTAAGTTACGAGAAAATCGGTTCAGATTTAGATATATATTTCCCATATATATTTTCGTCCGATTTAAGGTAAATGGTGTACCAAAATCCCCTAATATCTTTCGGTGTGCACGAAATTGAAATCGGTTCAGATTTAGTTATAGCTTCTATATCTGACCAAATGAAAAATTTAGTATAGGTTGCAGAATGTTATGTTTTAATGATCCAATTTCATTTTATTCGTCCTTTAAAAATGCGACGTCTGTTAGGATTCATCTGTTGAATATACCCAAAGTGGTGAAGGGTATCACATAATCGGCCCCGTCCGACTATACTACTTTCCTTTCCTGGATTAAAAATATTTTTTAGGCTCTACATAAGGCGTGGATTTTTTTAAAAAATATATATTTTTAAGGATAACAAGTCAGTGCATCTCCGAAATTTGACCCCATGCTGCTTCTTCTTACCCTAATTCCTCTTCATAAATAACATTTAGCCGTAAAACCAATTACCAAACCCAAGCAACCCCCTATCCTCCTCAAAAAACCCTGACACAAATGAAATTAAGCACCACTATTATCAGTGGCAGTTAAGAGGTAAAGTTAAACATAACCTCAAGTTAAGTAATACGATTCGAACAAATGTAATATGACCAAGGAACAAGTTGGACACTCACACACACACACATACACAAGTGCTAAAAATGCATAGACAATTTAGTGGTGGTATTGGTGTTGGTTGGTTATTGTTGTTGCAACTAAATGAAATGTAAACGACAGACAATGCCACGAATGCAGTTTTTATTCCTGGCAAAAATTAAGAAACAAAGGATAACAGAGTGGGCAAAAAAAGGAACATCAGGACAGTGTGGTAACATCCCTACCCGGGGGAATTGGTGGCAACCACCTATTTGCCAACCAAAGCAAAAATATGAACAGCAGCAGCATCGAACAAGGAAAAAAATATCAAATTGTATAAACAGAAATTTTGGTAGATCGCTTGGTGGGTTTGTTGTCTGTCGTTCGGACGGTTGGTAGCCGTTAGGTAGACAACAGAGTGTCAATTGTTTCAGTGATTACTTGTCATTGCAATAAACCCATAACAGTAAACCAAAACAAACGAACGAACAAATGGACGACCAAATGAAAACGAAAACAAAGTGAAATGAAATGACCAAAAATATTTCTTTGGTTTCATTCATTGTGTACCATCCTCCATATCTTTAGTCATCAATAGGGGGAGGGATGGTTTGTGCTGTATTATAAACGGCACATGGCCAACTGCTGAATACCCTTCATTTTGGTTAAGTATTGTCAGGGGATAAGTATCATATTTTATTGCAATAACAATGTGCAATTAAATGAAAATCTTTTCATTTGGAATTTGATTGAATGAATTGCCATTTGATGAGATAAGGAAATAATTTAGAGTTTTTAGAAAAAGGACAGACTTCTTTTTGAATATACAATTGTTGGTTAATTTGATTTTTGAAAGAGAGATAAGAGATGATTTAAGGGTTCAAAAACTCCCAAAGGATTTATTAAGATTTTTTCAAGCAATCAAAACAGGCTTGGAGTTTGAAAATATATTTTTGAGGGCTATCAAAAATAGGCAGCCTTCCATAGGCTTGGATTTTTTACAAAATATTTTTTTGGAGACCTTCCAGAGGCGTGGATTTATTAAACATATTTTTGGGAGACCTTCCAGAGGCGTGGATTTATTAAACATATCTTTTGGAGACCTTCTGTAGGCTTGGATTTATTAAACATATCTTTTGGAGATCTTCTATAGGCGTGGATTTATTAAACATATCTTTTGGAGACCTTCCAGAGGCGTGGATTTATTAAACATATTGTTTGGAGACCTTCTATAGGCCTGGATTTATTAAACATATATTGTTGAGACCTTCCAGAGGCGTGGATTTATTAAACATATCTTTTGGAGACCTTCCAGAGGCGTGGATTTATTAAACATATTTTTTTGGAGACCTTCCAGAGGCGTGGATTTATTAAACATATCTTTTGGAGACCTTTCAGAGGCGTGGATTAATTAAACATATTTTTTGGAGACCTTCCAGAGCCGTGGATTTATTAAACATATTTTTTGGAGACCTTCTATAGGCGTGGATTTATTAAACATATCTTTTGGAGACCTTCCAGAGGCGTGGATTTATTAAACATATTTTTTTGGAGACCTTCCAGAGGCGTGGATTTATTAAACATATCTTTTGGAGACCTTCCAGAGGCGTGGATTTATTAAACATATCTTTTGGAGACCTTCCAGAGGCGTGGATTTATTAAACATATCTTTTGGAGACCTTCCAGAGGCGTGGATTTATTAAACATATCTTATGGAGACCTTCTATTGGTCTCCATAAGATATTAAACATATCTTTTGGAGTCCATCCAGAGGCGTGGATTTATTAAACATATCTTTTGGAGTCCATCCAGAGGCGTGGATTTATTAAACATATCTTTTGGAGTCCATCCAGAGGCGTGGATTTATTAAAAATATATTTTGGAGTCCATCCAGAGGCGTGGATTTATTAAACATATCTTTTGGAGTCCATCCAGAGGCGTGGATTTATTAAACAATATTTTTCAAGGGCCAACTGAGGCGTGGATTTATTAAAGAATATCTTTTGGAGTCCATCCAGAGGCGTGGATTTATTAAACATATCTTTTGGAGTCCATCCAGAGGCGTGGATTTATTAAACATATCTTTTGGAGTCCATCCAGAGGCGTGGATTTATTAAACATATCTTTTGGAGACCTTCTATTAAGTATACCCTAGACAACTATGTTGTCAGGGTATTATAGCTTTGTGTAGCCCCAAGAGTTTGTAACGCTGCGAAATATAGGTTGTAGACCCACCTTTAAGTATACCGATATCTCGTCATATCTCGACTAGCTGAGCCGATCTAGGCATGTGTGTCCATCCCTATGTCCGCTTGTCCATTATAATTTGTAAACACGATACAGGCCACAGTTATGGGCCAATCTTCACGAAATTTTGCATGTAGGATGGGTTCTGGTCAATGAATTCCCCTATTGTTTTTGGTAAAGATCGGTTATATTTGTCTGACTTTCTTGTCGCTCTAGAGGCCGCAATTATGGCCCAAACATCGCGGATTTTTACATGGAGAAGGGGATCGGGCCAAAGAATAAACATGACTGTTTTTATAAAGATCGGTCAATATGTAGTGGGTCAAATCAACCCCTATTTTTGTGTGAAAAATTACAACATTTGTATTCTATAGCGTATATAGCTACTCCTGAAGGACATAGACCCGAGAAGTTTATAGTATATCCAAGAGGAGTGCTTGGCCTTTAAATTGATACCAATTATATTGTCGTATTCACTCGGATGTGGGAGTTACACTTAAATATTTACAGGTGCTTACCTGTTCATATATTATTTGGTAACCCATTACCACACTAGAGGGCGGAAATATAGCGCTGATCGCTTTGAAATGTTCCATGAGGTTCCAGATATGGTCAAGTACAACACCTATAATTTTCGGTGATGATCAGATAATAATTTTTGGGATGAAGTGGTCTGAAAACTTAATTTTTTGTGTTTTTGAGTCGATAGATAGGCCACAATTTAAAGCCGAACATCACAACACAACCTCTAGTCTATCATGAGGGTGCAAATATCGCTTTCAGATTTTCCATGAGGATCCAGGTATGGTCAAGGACAACGCCTATGATTTTCGGTGACGATCAGATACTAATATTGGGATGAAGTGGGCCGAAAACTTAATATTCGAGCCGATCTATAGGCCACAGTTAAAAGCCGAACATCACAACACAACCTCTAGTCGATCATGAGGGTGCAAATATTGCGAAAAATTGCCAATATATATAAATGATACACCAAAGTTCCTATATATCTTTCGATATGCGCGAAATTTTGCATGGTGTACTGAATCGAGGCTAGAATTAAGTGTGGCAAATTGATATGCTCCCATATATAGTTTTGTCCGATTTTATGTAAATGATACACCAACGTTCCTATATAGAAAATCGGGTCAGATTTACATATAACACCCATATATATTTTTGTCCGATTTAAGGTAAATGGGGCTCCATAGTCCCTATATTCATATGTTAGGATGCATAAGTAGCATTTACCCAAAGTGGTGAAGGGTATCATATGGCGACCCCGTCCGACTTTACTACTTTCCTTACCGGTTTTTTTAATCCACGCCTTTTATTGGTCCTTAATTTTGTTTTTTTTTAATCCACGCCTTTTGCTGTTTAAATGTGTATCTTATTCTGCCTCTTAATAAATCATTTGTATCATTCCTGTTGACACTTAAGTCCCAGTAGGTAACTTTGTTGGAAAACAATAGGCTTTTTCCTCTACACATCCCCTTGGAAAAGGATTCCTTTTTGTGTGTCTTCCGAACAATGGGCAACAAACATTTCTATTTACAAACTTCATTTCCGTCAAAAGACCAGATCCCTGCCAACATGATCGCCATCTAGGCCACTGATTTATAACAGCAAACAGTAGTGCCACAAAAATGCACAATACTCTCCGGATGAGTGTAGCGCCGGATATACAGTCAGGCTGGCTGGTTGGTTGGTTGGTTGGCAGGACAAAGGACAACAATTCAAACATACCAACAACAATGAACACGCACACACACACGAGCACACAACCACCACCTCGACGGTCATACATGAGGAATGTAATGTGAGCAATTGCATTAAACTAAAAACATCGAAAACAACAACAACACCACACAATACTAACAAAAGAATAATGCCAGCACCGAGAATGCAGATCGAAGGCTACGACGATGTGACACCGAAATAGATGTAAACAGCAACAGAGTAGCAACAGTGCGAGTGTGCACTCACTTTTGGACATTCCACAAATTCGTCGTCTAGCAATACAAACCAAAACAACCACACACGCACATACACACAAACTTCCTGCATCCTTTTCTCTTGTTGTTGCCGTTGTTGTTGTTTTTGCAACAATTGAGTGACTATCACATGCATCCATGCATGCCTGCATTTGGTGGTCGGTCGGTCGTTCGTTTGGTGCCGTGGTGGATGTTGTTACCCTCTAAGGTGACACTTTTTTGTGTCGTCGTCGTCGTCCTACATGTGTGTAACAATGCAAACGGTGGTGGTGGCGGTGGTGCGGAAAGAATAAATGAGAACGTGGCACAAGATGTAGACGAGAGAAGAAAAAAATCAAAAAAAAAAAAAAAAAAAGAAAATTGCGATGATGTTGCAATTTTTGTGCAATTGCATTGCTTGCTCAATCGTCGTCACTGACATCCAACTCCAACATCCTCTCCCCTCTACATGTTCGATGTTTAACTGAGAATTGCTTGAATTGCATAGCTGCTGGGATTTGTTGTAATGCTATTCACGTTACTATTGTTCTTGTTGTTCTTGTTGTTATTATAACTGGTCTTATCCCAAAAAACAACAACAACAATAAACTATTTTAGTTTATAAATTGCACAAAGAGGTGAATGCGGGGAGGGTGTTACAGTGTGCGTGAGTTCTTGGTGATTTGATATGTGTACATGTGTTGGCAGTTTGGGTTACAGGACACTCACAGGACACTCCTCCCCTTGCCTTTGTATGGATGTCAGTGTATATTATTGTAATATTGGTTTAGTTTAGCTAAACTTTATTAGTATTTCAAATCGAGGGGAAGGACACACTGGCGGACAGCCGAATACACACACGGTCACATGTCTGGGGTTACATAGCCAACGTAGCAACTTCATTGAATTTTTGCTGATAAGTAATACGAGCACAATTGCAATTGTTATAATTTTTTCTGCAAACACACAGAAGCGGAGGGTGTTCGATTTTTTCCAGGGTACACTACAGTAGGCAAGGAAGGGTATATACGAACGATCATTAGGATTGTTACACTAGGATAATTTAAATAAGGTATAGGGGTGGATTTTTTAAAATATGTTTTTAAGGACCAAAAATAGGCGTGGATTTTTTAAAGATATTTTTGAGTCTTTCTATAGGGGTGGATTTTTTAAAGATATTTTTTGAGACTTTCTATAGACGTGGATTTTTTTAAGATATTTTCTGAGACTTTCAATAGGCGTTGATTTTGTAACGCTGCGAAATATTTGTCCTAAACCCACATTTAAGTATACCGATCGTCATATCTCGACTAGCTGAGTCGAACTAGACATGAGTGTCCGTCCGTCAGTCTGTCCATTATAATTTGTGAAATTTTGCATGAGGGATGGGTTCTGGCCAATGAAGACCCCTATTGTTTTTGGTAAAGATCGGTTAATATTTAGGGGACGAAATGGACCAAAAATTTTATTTTGGCAACCCATTATTACACTGGAGGGTGGAAATATAGCGCTGATCGCTTTGAACATCACAACACAACCTCTAGTCGATCATAAGGGTACAAATATTACGAAATATTTCCCATATATATAAACACAGAATGTTCGATTTTGGTGGAAGTTGTGTAGGGTATCATATGGTCGGCCCCATCCGACTATACTGCTCCGCTCACTGGTTTAAAGATATTTTTGAGACCTTCTATAGGCGTGGATTTTTTAAAATGTAAGGCGTGGATTTCTAAAAACAAATATTTTTTGGAGGCCTATCAACAACCGTGAATATTTTAACATTTTTTTGGAGGCCTACCAAAAGGCGTGGATTTTTTTTTTAATGTTCTTGGTCTATCAACAGGCGTGGATTTTTATACCCTTCACCACACTGTGGTACAGGGTATTATGTCTTTATGTCTATGTTTGTAACAGGCAAAAGGAAACGAGATAGACATATGGTTCCTTTTGAGAATATGCATAGAATCACTTTCTAAGTCGATTTATGCATGTCCGTCCGTCTGTGCGTCGAAGTCCATATATTTTTGTGAACAAAGTACAGGTTGCATTAATGATTCGATTTGGATGAAATTTGGCATAAATCATTTATTTGGACGAACCCGATTGGAATTGGGAAAAATTGGTTCATATTTAGATATAGCTTCGTCCGATTTAAGGTAAGTGCTACATAAAAGTCCCTATATATCTTTCGATTTGCACGAAATTTGGCACAGCGTACTGAATTAGGCCTAGAATGATGTGTGTTAAGTTTCCTGAAAATCGGTTCCGATTTTGATATAGCTCCCATATATACTTTCGTCCGATTTAATGTATATGGTGCACCAAAGTCCCTATATATCTTTCGATTTTAACGAAATTTAGCATATCGTGCTGAATTAAGCCTAGAACGATGTGTGTTAAATTTCGTGAAAATCGGTTCAGATTTAGATATAGCTCCCATATATAGCATTTCCACATTAAATGAAACCTTTTACAAATTAAATGAACCCTTTTCCAAATTAAATGAAACCTTTTCCAAATTAAATGAAACCTTTTCCAAATTAAATGAAACCTTTTCCAAATTAAATGAAACCTTTTCCACTTGAAATGAAACCTTTTACAAATAGAATGAAACCTTTTCCAATTGAAATGAAACCTTTTACAAATAGAATGAAACTTTTTCCAAATTAAATGAAACCTTTATTCTTATCTAAGGAAATATAATATTTGCACTAATTTTAAACCAATATTTGAAAATTAAATCAAAGAATATTAACAAATATAGTTGTATGGCTATGTAATTAACATAAATATTCTTTAATTCGGTGTGATTTCATTTAATATCTTAACATAAAACTAAATAAATAGTAATACAAACTGGGGTATTTCTTGACATTTTAATAAATAAATATTTAAGAACAAGACTTGAATACCCGGTCCTAAATGCGAAATACATATTTGACTTAATAAATTGTTGATGATAAGGTAACTGCTTATCTTAATGAAGGGGTTCCCGACTTGCAGCTTGTGGGATTTTCAAAACCATGTCCATAACGCAGTTAGAACAATCTTGCCGAGTAAGCTTTTGAATACTTCGCTCGATTACATCAACAATGTTATGTTCCATTGAAACGTCACACAGCTCAGCTCTTGCACATAATTTTATTTTTGAAAATGCATTTTCGATTGGATTTAGCATTGAAGAATAAGGCGGTAAGAATTTAAGGTTGCATCTTTTGGATTCGATCAAATTTTTTATGTCATGTCGCTTGTGTATTTGAGCGTTAATTTCCAACTCTGGATTGATTTTCTCAAAGAAAATTTCTATAAATAATTTAAATCTATCTGCATTGACACTGGAATTAGAAACGATTGTGTGATGTATATACTCCCGCGTTGTTTATTGCTGCAATTATAGTGACATTACGACCTCTGACCGTAGGCAACACAATGTGTGCTCTCTTGTTCCTTGTCTTGAACGGGCTTGGGTTCTTCGTATGTGAAGATTAAATCCACACTCATCAATGAATATAAATTTTTCTCCTTGTTGGCGGGGATTTTTTAAATGTTAAGGTATCCATTTTGTAAAGTCTTGAGCATATTTTTGTCTCAAGCCTAATGTTCTGGAGTCATTCTTTCGTTCTATTTCAATAGAGGCCATCTTAAACGTAATTTTTAATTTCCGTAATCCATATTCTATGCAGCTTGTGGAAATATTTATATCATTTTCTCTCAACAGTTTAGTTTTTATGGCTTTGAGGGTAATTCCAGGTTGACTTTCTATATAGAACTCGATCAGACTTAAAACTTGTGGTGTCAACCACTTAGTTCTATTTCCTCCACGCTTATTTTCCTTCAATGTTCCAAAATTTTGTTTGTAATTACTTCACATTGTCGAGAGTTTACTGTTTTGGATGTTCACATTATCGAGAGTTCACTGTATTTAAAAATAGCAACGTTTAAAATAAATGCGAACCTGATTTTAGCTTGGGAACCTGAGGAAGAATCAATATCCTCGCCAAGTATTACAAGTGGAAATGCTTCAGAACCTACCGAAGCTACATCTACAAGACCCCGAAACAAATTGGGTCAGTATAACAAAATAACAAAAGACATGAAATTGTTATTATTTAAATTCTATGAAGAGGGGAGAACCATTTCCGAGGCTGCAAATTTAACCTGCATAAACATAAATTCCGAAAAAACATTTATAAGAAGATACAAACAAAATTTTGGAACATTGAAGGAAAATAAGCGTGGAGGAAATAGAACTAAGTGGTTGACACCACAAGTTTTAAGTCTGATCAAGTTCTATATAGAAAGTCAACCTGGAATTACCCTCAAAGCCATAAAAACTAAACTGTTGAGAGAAAATGATATAAATATTTCCACAAGCTGCATAGAATATGGATTACGGAAATTAAAAATTACGTTTAAGATGGCCTCTATTGAAATAGAACGAAAGAATGACTCCAGAACATTAGGCTTGAGACAAAAATATGCTCAAGACTTTACAAAATGGATACCCCAACAAGGAGAAACATTTATATTCATTGATGAGTGTGGATTTAATCTTCACATACGAAGAACCCAAGCCCGTTCAAGACAAGGAACAAGAGAGCACACATTGTGTTGCCTACGGTCAGAGGTCGTAATGTCACTATAATTGCAGCAATAAACAACGCGGGAGTTGTACATCACACAATCGTTTCTAATTCCAGTGTCAATGCAGATAGATTTAAATTATTTATAGAAATTTTCTTTGAGAAAATCAATCCAGAGTTGGAAATTAACGCTCAAATACACAAGCGACATGACATAAAAAATTTGATCGAATCCAAAAGATGCAACCTTAAATTCTTACCGCCTTATTCTTCAATGCTAAATCCAATCGAAAATGCATTTTCAAAAATAAAATTATGTGCAAGAGCTGAGCTGTGTGACGTTTCAATGGAACATAACATTGTTGATGTAATCGAGCGAAGTATTCAAAAGCTTACTCGGCAAGATTGTTCTAACCACGTTATGGACATGGTTTTGAAAATCCCACAAGCTGCAAGTCGGGAACCCCTTCATTAAGATAAGCAGTTACCTTATCATCAACAATTTATTAAGTCAAATATGTATTTCGCATTTAGGACCGGGTATTCAAGTCTTGTTCTTAAATATTTATTTATTAAAATGTCAAGAAATACCCCAGTTTGTATTACTATTTATTTAGTTTTATGTTAAGATATTAAATGAAATCACACCGAATTAAAGAATATTTATGTTAATTACATAGCCATACAACTATATTTGTTAATATTCTTTGATTTAATTTTCAAATATTGGTTTAAAATTAGTGCAAATATTATATTTCCTTAGATAAGAATAAAGGTTTCATTTAATTTGGAAAAAGTTTCATTCTATTTGTAAAAGGTTTCATTTCAATTGGAAAAGGTTTCATTCTATTTGTAAAAGGTTTCATTTCAAGTGCAAAAGGTTTCATTTAATTTGGAAAAGGTTTCATTTAATTTGGAAAAGGTTTCATTTAATTTGGAAAAGGGTTCATTTAATTTGGAAAAGGGTTCATTTAATTTGTAAAAGGTTTCATTTAATGTGGAAATGCTATATATTTTCAACCGGTTTTATGTAAACGGTGTACCAAAGTCCATATATATCTTTCGATTTGCACCAAATTTGGCAGAGTGTACTAAATTAAGGCTAGAATGATGTGTGCAAAGTTTCGTGAAAATCGGTTGAGATTTAGATATAGCTCCCATATATATTTTTGTCCGATTTAAGGTAAGAGGTGTACCAAAGTCCCTATACATTTTCCGATTTGCACGAAATTTGGCTCAGCGTAATGAGTTAGGTCTAGAATGATGTGTGTTAAGTTTCGTGAAAATTTGTCCAGATTTAGATATAGCTCCGTATATATAGTTTCGTCCGGTTTTATGTAAATGTTGCAGCGATGTCCCTATATATCTTTCGATTTTACGAATTTTGGCACAGCATACCGAATTAAGTCTAGAATAAAGTGTGTAATGTTTCGTGAAAAATCGATTCAGATTTAGATACAGCTAACATATATATTTTCGTCCGATTTTACGTAAATGGTGCACCATAGCCGCTATATATCTTTCGATTTGCACGAAATGTGGCACAGCGTACTGAATTAAGCCTAGAATGATGTATGCTAAGTTTCGTGAAAGTCGGTCCAGATTTAGATATAGCTCCGGTATATATGGTTTCGTCCGATTTTATGTAAATGGTGCACCAATGTTCCTATATATAATTCGATTTGCACGAAATTTTGCCTAAGGTATTGAATTAAGTCTAGAATGATGTGTGCTAAGCTTCGTAAAAATCGGTCCATATTTAGATATAGCTCCCATACATATTTTCATCCGATTCAATGTAAATGGTGGACCAAAGTCCCTGTATATCTTTCGATTTGCACGAAATTTGGCACAGTGTAATGATTAGTTCTACAATGATGTGTATCGGTGGCAGAATGACATGTTTATGGATCCAATTTCATTTTACTTAAAAAAGCGACGTCTGTTAGGATTCATCTGTTGAATATACCCACAGTGATGAAGGGTATCATATAGTCGGCCCCGTCCGACTTTACTACTTTCCTTACTGGTTTAAAAATAATTTTTGGAAGCCTATCAACAGGCGTGAATTTTTGAAGGCCTATCGTGAGGCGTGGCTTTTTTAAAAATATTTTTTGGAGGCTTGTCAAAAGGCGTGGCTTTTTTTAGAGACCTTGTTGGAGGCTTGTCAAAAGGCGTGGATTTTTGAGAGACCTTTTTGGGGACCTTCCATAGGTGTACATTTTCTTAAATTATTTTTTTTGGAGACCTTTCGTAGATGTACATTTTTGAAAATATTTTTGAGACCTTCTATATGCGTGGAGATAGTTGTTTATTTTTTAAAAATATTCTCTAAGTGTTCAAAAAATATTTTTTTAAGTAGACCCATAGTCCTGGCTGCGTAGAGTAGGGTACTTATGTTTCGACCCATCTGACCTTATCCCAGTCTCTTTTTTTTTGGTATTTAGTTTTGTCCCTTATTCGCATTTTTAAGGGGTCGTGATAATGAAATGCCCTTTTGCTGCTACTGCTGCTGCACAACTAACACCAACAACAACAACTACACCACCACAACTATTCCAATCATTGCTGCGTTCATTCATTCTAAGCTGACATTAAGCGGAGCAGCGAAAGTAGAAAAGATAAAGAAAATTATATCAGCAGTTTGTTTAGATTACATTTGGGATTATATTTTCGAACGTTTTGTTTTTTTCTTGGACCTCTTGGTTCGTTCTTCGTTCGCTTTGAGGGGATTAAATTAAACGAAAGATTTTTGTTGACATCATTAAGGCAAGCGAAAAGACAAAAGGCGGTGGAATCTTCAGTCGAAATGAATTTGAAGATTTACCGAAAATAAAGCAATAAACATGAAAATACCAATAGCTCCAACAAATGACAAAGAAAGCAAGGCGAAGAAAAAAATGACATCCACTAATGACCTCTCTGTAATTTGCTTGGTGGCCGATTTTTTTTTTTTTTTTTTTTTTTTGGAATACGAAGGTGTTCGTTTGGTGAGTGTCAATGGGAAATGGAAATGGCAATGTCCTGTGAAATGTGTGGCAAATCTAAAATGACACTGACAATTAATTTGAGAGTGTGTGTCGAATTCAGGGGGAGGACTTTGACATTTGAAATTCACTTTACTCCAGGGAATTCCAATGAGAATTACACATATACAGGTGATGAAATGATAGAAATAGTTTTGGGCTTTTTCACTTCATTGATAATGGTAATAAAGGTGTAGATTTAGAAAAGAAAGAAATCGGGACTTGAATTTTTAAGAAATATTTTTTAGGGTCTATAGTGAGGCGTGGCATTTTTAAAAGTATTTTTTTAGGTCCTTAGAGAGGCTTTGATAGACTTCTAAAAATTTTAATTGAAAACCAGTAAGGAATGTAGTAAAGTCGGACTGGTCCGACTATATGTTACCCTTCACCACTTTGGGTATATTTTACATATGTATCCTAGCAGACGTCGCGTTTTTGTTACATATCTATATCTGAACCGATTTTAGGGAAACTTTCCAGAGACTAATTTATATAACATCAGTACGTTGTGTCAATCGGCCTAGCTATGGATCTTTTCACGAAGCTTAGCAACATCATTCTAGACTTAATTCAGTACCCTATACCAAAATTCGTGCAAATCGAAAGATATATAGGGTCTTTGGTGCATCAACTACCTCAAATCGGATGAAAATACATATGTGAGCTATAGCTAAATCTGAACCGATTTTCGAAACTTGGCAGACATCATTCTCGATCTTATTCATAACTCTGTGCCAAATTTCGTGCACATCAAAAGATTTCCAGGGACTTTAGTGGAATATTTACCTAAAATCGGGCGAAGCTATATATGTTCTAGACTTAATTCAGTACGCTATGCCAAATTTCGTGCAAATCGAAAGTTATATAGGGAATTTGGTACACCATTTACCTTAAAGCGGATGAAAATATATATGAGAGCTATATCTAAATCTGAACCAATTTTCATGAAATTTAACACACATCGTTCTAGACTTAATTCAGTACGCCACACCAAATTTCGTGCAAATCGAAATATATATAGGGACTTTGGTACCCCATTTACATAAAATCGGACGAAAATATATATCGGAGCTATATCTAAATCTGAACCGATTTTCAGGAAACTTAACACACATCATTCTAGACCTAATTCAGTACGCTGTGCCAAATTTCGTGCAAATCGAAGGATATATAGGGACTTTGGTGCACCATTTACATAAAATCGGACGAAAATATATATGGGAGCTATATCTAAATCTAAACCGATTTTCCCAAAATTTAACACACATCGTTCTAGACTTAATTCAGTACGCCATGCCAAATTTCTTGCAAATCGAAGGATATATAGGGACTTTGGTGCATCATTTACCTAAAATCGGACGAAAATATATATGGGAGCTATATCTAAATGTGAACCGATTTTTCCCAATTTCAATTGGGTTCGTTATTGGGCCAATTAAGTGACCTGTGCCAAATTTCATCCAAATCGGATCATAAATGCGACCTGTACTTTGTTAACAAATATACATGGACGGACGGACGGACAGACGTACATGCATAAATCGACTCAGAAAGTGATTCTATGCATATTCTCAAAAGGAACCATGGGTCTATCTCGATTATTTTTGCCTGTTACAAACATATGCACAAAGACATAATAGTACGTTTACATTTAACCAGATTTCGTTAACCCAGTGGGTTTCAATTGTCATTTCCTTTGCATATATGTCAAATAAATCCTCATAAAGAAGGTTAACCCAGTAAAAAAGTTCTAATGTACAAGGAGTTTTATACCCTGTACCACAGTATGGTGAAGGGTATAAAAATCTGGACTAAGGCAAGGTGTGAATTTTTTTGGGGTCCTTCGAATGTCGTAGAATTTTTAAAAATATTTGTTAGAATCCTCCGGCAACCGTGGATTTTTTAGTTGTTTTGAGTCCTTAGGGAGGCGTGTATTTAAAAAAAATATTTTTTTTGCCCACGCCTTTTGATAGGCTTCTAAAAAATATTTTTAAAAACCACACCCATTGATAGGCCCTATTGTTAGACTTCTAAAAAATATTTTAAAAAATCCACGCTTATTTTTGTCAATTTTTTTTTTTTTTTTTTGTAGAAAAATATTTTTATTGATTTTCCCTAATAATTGTTATATTTTATATTTTTCTATAGAAAAATATAAATTTGTCTTCCATTATTATTTTTTTTATATTTTGTTGTTATTTGATACCTTAAACAGCTCCATGTTCTTTAACATACCTAAAAAATACATTTAAATACCTGCTAATTTCATTAACATTTCTCTGTTAAATGCCTCTACTAATAACATCATTCAAAATGCCGTTGGAAAACTGTTACCTTTTCATGGTATGTAAACAAAAGTCATAAAGCCGGTTGAAATATTTCACAACATAACCCCCCAACAAACAATAACAAAGAAGAGAATAACTCTTAATACCATTCTATGAGAGTTCAATTGAGCATAACTGTAAAGGGAGAGCGAGAGCAAGAGCTGAGATTAAAGGTCAGTTTAATTGGCAATGATGCTAAACGAACGTAACACACAAAATCAAAACATCACATCACTCCCAAATAAAGGGAGAGAGAGTGAGAGTAAACAAACCATAACAAATGGGGATATAACAGTTTATAACACTTTCCTATTGATACTAACGAGTTATTGTGTGTGTTGGGGGAGAGAGCATTGTTTGTTTTACACAGGCGTGTTTTGTGCTAATGGGGTTTGTTTTGCAATGCTCTCTCTCTCAGTGTGCGTGCTATGTGCACGTGTGTGTCTCTGTGTTTTGAGATGCCTTAATGGGGGATGGATGCTTGTTATCATTCAGAGCCAGAGCCACAGCAGCAATAGCTGTGACTTTGTGTTTGCCACAAAGTCAAAATAACGAGTAACGAATTGCTCTGACCGTGCATGCATGCCTGTCTGCCAACAAACACATCAGAGCCAGCCACAGCACACAATTCATATCCTTTGCAACTCTATCGATGATAATCGAACAGTTTACAAGCGGTTGTCGTTGAAAACGGTCGATTCGTACGGATAATGTGTTTTTTGCTAAAATTTATGCGTGTTTTCCTCCACTGCTGTTGCTAAAACCGAGCCACAACAACAACAGAAAACGAGGCGTGTAAAACGAAACGAAAAAAAATAAGTAGACGAAAAACAGTGCAAATGTGAAAAAATTGGCAAAAATTTGTTAAGCAAAACAAAACAAAACGCGTTTACGGGCAAAACGGAATACGTTTTACAAAGAAAAGTAAATAAAAATGCTTACAGAAAAGCTAAAATAAGTTCAAAGAAATTTTGTGTAAAAGAGAAGTCTAAAAAGAAAATTACAAATCCTTGTGTTTTGAAAAATTCCCAAAGAAAAAAGAAAAACCACATCAAAAAAGAAAAACAAAGCAAAACGGAAGTCATTTTTCAATATCCGCTGGGGCGTTTTGTTTACTCGACAACAAAACAGAACAGTCGACGAAACGGCGAAAGGAAACAAACCATCAACAACAACAACAGAAAACGCCAAATAATAAATGTAATTGTCGCTTATTCTCTGTGTGTCTTGTTTTCACCAGCAAATCTTAATTTTATTCCTCTTTTCTGGGTGCTTGTGTGTGTGAGGTTTTTTTTTTTGGTTTGGCATTGTCTGGATTTCTGGGAAATTCGGTGCTTTTTATTTTCGTGAAAAGAAACGAACGACCAGCAACACTAAGTGAGAGTTTTTTCATTGTTCTTTGCTCTTGCCCATTCGTTTTTGGCTTTTTATTATCTTTCTTCTGTGTGTGTGTGTGTGCGTAGATACTGTGCTGAGTGCGTAAACGTCACTATGTCGGTGTGTGTACTTCCTTCCCTTCCCCACCACAATACAATTAAATGTTGAAAAGTCTTAAAACAAGAATATTGCATACTTTAAGGCTACGTAAATTTTAATAACAAATACCCTTCCATTGCCTTGTCTGCCATAATAATGGTTGGCGGTACTCCATGGTTTCCTCCTTGTGTCCCTTTGTGGGTGTGTGTCTGTGCGTGTGTTTTTTTGTTGTTCCTTGTTAAACTGACAAGTCCCTAATAATAACAAAGCATTAATAAAGTTTTCTCCAAGCCATGGCCAAAAGTTAATGAAACCATAAAAAGAAACATGAAGGAAAAAAACAAGAAAGTGAAATAACAAAAAAAAAAAAAAAAAAAACCGAAAAAAATTATATTGAAAAATTACGAAAAAAGTGTAAACGAAGAAACCTTGTTATTTTAACACTTACATTTTTTTGGCTGAGAGACGGAAACAAATAAGCGTAAAGTTTTTTTGTTTGGTGGGTACCAGACACTTGATATTTTGTTTTTCTTTCGCTTGAAACCAAGTAAATGTTTGTGGGCCAATGGAGAAAGGAATTAAATGAAAAGGCTGGCATGGATGTTGGTACATTATTAAGGATTTTTTTAAATAATGTGTAGAAGATGAAATTCATAGATATAATTATATATGAAATTATTTTATTTGCGTGTATATTGTCTAAATTAATAATTATTTATGATATAGAAGTTGGCACAGACCAGATCTAATTGGAAATCTTCCTTTGGAGGAATTTCTTATAATATTTATAATTTTGAAATAGACACAGTTGCTGAAAATCAGCACTTAACATTAACACAATTAGATTTTAAAATCTTTAGAATTAATCCGAAAATGATTCGACCTTATCTATAAAAAGGTCTATTTTGAAATTGACTTAACCTTATTAATAAACCTTGGACTCGATTATCAAATATTAAAAGGTTATTTCTGGGGGAAAAATTGACCGGCCGGTTATAATAAAATCTCAGTTACTTACTGTCTTTATTACCTATAAGAAGTAATTATCTCAAAGACCACGAAATATAATTCGAAGTTTTCCAATTTGGATACATATTGTAAAAAACGAAATATGTGAGATCGAATTATCTGACAACCAATTCGTGTGGAGACTTCTATCACCATATTTTCCAAATTTATGTATTATTTATTTAGAATATTTATAATCCAATATCGGAAATATATATGTAAACAAAAAATAAAGAATAAAATCTGAGATTATTCCATTCTGCAAATTATTCCATTTGAGAATTAGTCATCTCAAGTTATTATAGGTTTCACCATGAAGGGAATATTAAGGAAATTGCATTGAAGGACCAAAATGTATTCTGATCAGACATGGATCAGGGCAAACAGAAAATATTCTCAAATAGATCTATATAGCCCCATGTTTTGAAAAGGCGCTACCCCTGATTAACAAATAATGAAATCGGAAGTGTTTGCTATCATACAAATCCCTCTATGACTATATGATTTCAAGTCATTATAGTTTTCAAAAGTTTAAGGAGATCTGGCCCATTTCATTCAGTTTGTAGGATCCCGAAAAATATACAACGAAGGCGTCAAAATTAACAGATTTTTGATGAGCAAAAAAGCGACCTTAAGGTTATAGAAAATAGGATACTGTATTTTTAAAGTGCCTTTGTTCGAAAGATTCCAATATTGTGTGATTCAAAATAAAAATAAATGACATATTTTTCGAAACCAAAAAATTTTGTTGTTAGTCACTCGCAGTCTTTCGCTTAGAATATAAACGAAATAGGCTTTTAACATCCCTGAAATTGATTGAATGGCCTTATAGATAGTTTTACTGAAAATTTTCCAAAAAAAAAAAAAAAGTTTCCAGTTAGAAATTATTTCAATACAAAACATATCCCCTTTATAATATTACAAAATTTAATATTATACTTCCAGTTTATGATCTGAGTCCATCAACTTGGGCAAGCGTGGGTAATGATCTTAAGCCTTCAGTGTTCGCTAAACGAATTAGAGTCGGGCAGTCCGGACTCGGAGTAAATCGATTTTATTGAAATTAGATTGAGCTAAGGTACTAATTATGAGAAGCGAGATCCGGACTCGGAGTAAAGCGATTTTATTGAAATTAGATTAAGCTTAGGTACTACTTATGAGCGGCGAGATTCTAATCTAGGATGAGTTATGTAAAAATGTAGTAATATCAGTGTTGTAGTTTTTTTGGTACTATTTACAGATTATTTACATAAGTGACCATTACTTTCAAATATGTAAATAAGAGTTGCATTTTGGTTTTTAAATGATTAATAAAACATATGTGTTTATGCTATAGTAAATAACATTTGAATAAAAATAGAGTTGATCCGCTTCAAATATTCATTCGATTAATTCCTTATCGATTAATTCAATATGATCCTTATGGATTAATCCAATATATGGCTCCAGAAACTGATATGAGGTTCCCGGACACTTTAAATTTTCAAATAAATGCGACTAGAATTTCTCGAAATACTCTTTTACGAAAAGCGATCGGAAATGTCATCAAATTTCCTCTAGGGAACTTCTCTCCTACCAAATTAATTTCTATAACAGGGGACCTCCTAAGTATAGTTGATTCTGAACAACTATGAACAAATATTTTCAGGGTCGTTAAGGCCAGCCGTTCTTAATATTTTATACCCTCCACAATTTAAAATACCTAAAATCCATCACGGTCTTTATATGGTGGGAGTGTGTATATTTGTAAGAAGATTTCATACCAATATGAATAAATTTTGAGCCCATTTGGATGAAATCCGTACCAAAACCTCCCAAAATTCCGAATATGAGGTGTAAAATTATATGGGAGCTAACCGGAAACATGAGCCAATATCGATAATTTTTGGTAAAGGATAGAAATACTCCATTGGAATCCAAAATACTAAATTACAGAAGAGCTCGAATCGACTTAGAATTGTATTGTAATCACGAGTGAATATACTTCATCGGGACTCCGCTGAATATTTCATGGTGTTGGATGCGGAATGAAAAATTTAATATAGAAAACTCTTTATAAAGGAGTGGGCCTATGGAATTCGTCTACGTTACCTGCGTCCCTTTTTTCTAAAAATAATTGTTATATAGAAAAAAATGTTGGAATAGATAATTTTTTTCTATAAAAATTTCTATATATTGAAAATGAAGGACTACAAAGAGGTTTTCTAAGAAAAACACATTTCAGCTGCCTTTGATTTTATTTTTAAAAAATATCATCTAGAACCTTCTTTTTTTATTTTTTATGTCACAAATTTTTATGAAAAGGACGTCCTTTGTAGAAAAAATGTCCTGTGGTACAATGGAATTTGTTGGAATAGATAAATTGTTTCTACTAAAACTTCTGTATACTGAAAATTGAGGACTATAAATAGGTTTTCTAAGAAAAACACATTTCAGCTGTCTTTGATTTTATGTCAAAAAAAATCTCATCTCGAACCTTTTTTTTTAAATTTTTATGTCTCGAATTTTTATGAAAAGGACGTCCTTTGAAAGAATGAAAGAATGTCCTGTGTTACAATGGAATTTTTAATCGACCAGCCAACCAGATCATCAAAATGCTATTATCAAGGCTCTATTTTTGCAATCATTATTTTCTACAGAAAAAATCCTCATGAACTAATGTTAAATTTTTCATATAAGTTATCCTTGAGGGCTATTTTTTACAGCAAAAAATTCTTTTAGAATGCAAAAATAAATTTTGTTTCTATAAAAATCCTAATAGACTTAGGGTAATTTTTTATGAAAAAGACCCTCATGGAATTAGATTTCTTTTTTTTTTTATAAAAAATCCTCATTGTCTGCAGACTAATTTTTTCTATCAAAAAATCGAATGATTTGAGAACTGCTTGTTCTATAAACATTCTCAAGGACTGAGACTAAAAAAATGTTCATAGACGGAGGGCTATTTTTTAATAAAAAAATTCTAATCAATAGAATACTAAGAACTATTTTTTGTAGAATTTTTTTTAAGTAATTTTTTTATTGTAAATAATTTTATTTTTTGTTATAGACCAAATTCTCATAGACCAAAAAATATTTTTTATATAGGGACTGAGACTAAATTTCTTGTATAAAAAATTTTGAATATACTGAGGGCTATTTTTATTGTTTCCTACAGTTAAAAACTTCTCTAGCCTGAGCACTATTTTTTTTGTAGAAAAAAAAATCCTCAAGACCTCCAACTCTCCTATAGGAAGAAAATTGCATGCAGCCCTCCTAGACGAAGAGGAATACTTGCAGCTCTTTCAAAGGATGAAAAATGCCTGCAGATATTCTATAAGAAGAAGAATACCTGCAGATTTTTCACAGGAAGAAGAATACCTGCAGTTCTTCCACAGCTTTCCTATAGGAAAAAAATATCTCCAGCATTCCTATAGAAAGAAAATTGCATACAGCTCTCCTAAAGGAAGAAGAATACCTCCAGGTCTCCTATAGAATGAAGAATACCTCCAGGACTTTCATAGGAAGAAGAATACCTGCAGCTCTTCCATAGGAAGAAGACATCCAGCCCTCCTATAGAAGGAGAAATATCTGCAGCTATTTCATAGGAATAAGACTCCTGCAGATCTTCCGTAGGAAGAGGAATTTCTGCAGCTCTTTCAAAGGAAGAATAATACCGGCAGCTCTAAAATTTATAGATTCGGAAATTATTCCTGATAGATGTGTGGCGAAATCCATCTTTCCACTTTTCTCCCCAATATTTTTACAAAAATATTTTTCCCATTTTTCCCCTCTCCACCCTATGATACACTTTTCCGCAGACATATATGCTTGCCTCCGTGTATCAGTGTCTCCACCCTATGATACACTTTTCCGCAGACATATATGCTTGCCTCCGTGTATCAGTGTCTCCACCCTATGATACACTTTTCCGCAGACATATATGCTTGCCTCCGTGTATCAGTGTAACTATGTCAATTGCTCCGCACGTATAGAGTATACCAATCATTATGTTGGCTTTCTTAACTTTTCTATTGCCATTATCGTTGTTACACCGGTGGGTTTTATCTTCAAGATCCGCCCTGTAACCCAAATGTAGATGAAACATTTACAAATTGTTGTCACTTTCTGAATGTCAGCTTATTTGGAATGCTGATAATTCTTTTGGGGTGGCAAATTATTTTCAGCTGAGGACTATTTTTTATATAAATAAAATTCTCATAGACTATAGAATATTTTTTTAAAGAAAAAAATCTTCATGGACTAGGGATGAAATTTTTTTTACAGAAACAGCTTCTCAAGGGGAAAAAAGAAAATATTTTGATTTTATAAACAAATATTATTTTTTTTCTGAAGCCCACAGTTGTACACGTTTTAATAAAGGGGTTTATAAATAATATCAGAGATTTCAATAGTGTTTTGAAGAAAGTCATGTAATATACAAAAAAAAAACTATCGAAAATTATTTTCAGATTTTTTCTCGGATCTTTAAAATATTATTTTGGAAACTCGTTAAAATTTTAATTTCAAATGCATGCTATCTACCTTTAAATCAAATTCCTTTCGTAGCAATCAATTTAAATTCTTAAATCGCTTTAAAATATTCAGTGTAAAAATTCCAAAAAAAAATCAACTATTTTTTTATTCCTAGTAACCATTTTCATTTGGGAAGTTCATTAAAAAAGCAAATCAATGAAATTAATTTAAATAATTTCAATGCAAATAGACACTAGTCGGTGTTGTTGCTACATTTGTTGTTGTACGGCGACAATGGACAACAAAAACAATACCAACAACAAACAGCAGCTACAGATTAATCATTATCAAATAAATTATTAATGCAAATAAATCAACTAAAAGTGTATAAATATAAGACGAAAAACAGTACACAATACAACAACAATTGCAACAATACCAACAAAGCCAATGAGAAAATTAATGTAAATTTTGTTGTTGTTTTTTGTTTTTTTGCTACAATTGTTTTTGTTTACCCATTTGCCAATAAACAAAAAAAAAAAAAAAAAACAAACACAAAAAAGTGAAAAAGCCAGCCAGTCCAAGCTATTAAAGCGGAAATTCAAATTAAAAATCCGTTACAAAAGTTATCAATTACGTATAAAATAAATAAACACACACATACAAACACAAAAGGGGGGGGGGGGGGGAGGACAATCACGACAGAAACAACAACTACTATAGAGAGAGAGAACATATTACGCTTGCATTGTGATTTTATTTGAAACACACACACACAGGCACCCAAAAGAACTTATTTGTACTGTTGTTGGTGTTGCGGGTGTGTGTGTGTGTGTCTGTGAGTCTTTAATTTGTTGGTCCACTACTTGTTTGTTTGTAGTTGTCATAATAGTGGTGTAGTAGTACTTTCGCGTGCACACACACAACAACATTTGCAAATTAACAAATGCACATGAAAATAAACACTCCAATGAAGTAGTCGGTCCGTCTGCCCGCCCCTCCATTTGATTGGCAAATGCGTGCATATCTATCCGTTCATGCCTATTCATGTAATCGAGTATTTTTGTCGAGTAGAGTTGTTCTTTGGTAAACATTTGTATAATCACAGTGTCTGTGCCATTTCCACATACAAATGCAAACAAACAGACAAACACACACACACAGACAAACAAATAAATCGAATGAACAAACCTCTGCGAATGGATAGTCAATCGTTTTGAAAATAAATTGAAAAGATTTTCCAAAACATTGTCAACTAAAGGCAATATTTCAATAATCAAACCCATTTCCAGACTCACCTTTCCTCTCTCTCTCTTTCTCTCCTTTTTTTTATTTTTAAATAAATAGCAATTTTAACATAAAATCAAATAGAATTGATAGCAATAACAACAACAAAAATTGTTGCAAAATAAAATTTTATTAAAAATACAATAAAACGTTTATTTCACAAAAAAAAAAAAAAGAATTGAAAGAGAAGAACAATTCAAACAAACAAAAAATTCCGAAAATTGGAAAATAAATTGGAACATTTGAATTGCTCGTCGACAAGTGTTGTGTACTGCTAGTCTTCAAAAAAAAAAAGTATTATTTGCTGCTACCACAAGGTATTTAATAGGACATGACGACAACAACAATAACAACAATTGTGTTAAAATAAAATTGTTGTTATTTTTTTTGCAAACCACAAACATTTATCCTCCCCCTTGAAATCCATGACAAAAACCAAACCAAACCATCCAACCACCATGCACAAACACTTGAGGTGTTCCAGATTCTTTATTTTCTATAACAAAAAATTTAAATCAAATCCAATTTTTATTCTAGTGTTAAATAAATATACATGTGACAATATTTGCATAATAACATAATTGAAAAAATCCAAGAAAAGCAGCCATTGAAAAAATTAAATTGAAATTGAAAACATAAAAAAAAATTCCCCTTGGAAAATCGTTGTCAAAAAAAGTGAAAAATAAAATAAAATTGTTTCAACAAACAAATGAAAATCAATATAATTTTATTATACTACAATTTCATCTTTATATCATCATCTATAACTACAAATCTTCAACTATCGGCATCATCTATTTGCAGCTGGACGAAGAAACTATCTTTCAATTGGAGGTGAGTCAAAGCTATGATTTTTTAAAATAACTAATACAACAATAATTCCCTTCTATAGGAACAGATATTAACATATCCAATTTTTAGTAATTTTAAGACCAAAGTCCATCTGAATTTTTTGGTTTAGAATCAAAATTTGGTAGGCTATCTCTTCCATGCTGCAATGAAATCTCACTGAGGACTATTTTTTATATCAAAATAATAAGGATTTTACTTCTGAATCCTCATAGGCTGTAGTCAAATTAAAAAATTTCTCATAGAATGTGGACCATATTTTATATAGAAAAAAATCCTCACAGACGTAAGGACACAACTTGGCTATAATCCTTCCAGAGAGATAACTTATGTTTATACCCTTCACCACACTGTGGTACAGGGTGTTATGTCTTTGTGCATATGTTTGTAACAGGCAAAAGGAAAAGAGATAGACCCATGGTTCCTTTTGAGAATACGCATATAAGCACATTCTAAGTCGATTTTTGCATGTCTGTCCATGCGTCCGTCCGCCCGTCCGTCTGTTGATGTTCAATTGTAAACAATGTACAGGTCGCATTTATCACCCGATTTGGATGAAATTTGGCACAGTTCATTTATTTGGCCCAAGGTCGAACCATATTGAAGTTGGGAAAAATCGGTTCAGATTTAGATATAGCTCCCATATATAGTTTCGTCCGATTTTATGTAAATGGTGCATCAAAGACCCTATGTACCTTTCGATTTGCACGAAATTTGGCATAGGGTACTTAATTGAGCCTAGAATTATGTGTGTTTAGTTTCGTGAAAATCGGCTCAGATTTAGATATAGGCCTCCTATAAAGTTCCGTCCGATTTAAGGTAAATGGTGCACCAAATCCCTAAATATTTTTCGATTTGTACGAAATTTGGCTCAGCGTACTAAATTGAGTCTATAATGATGTGTTCTGAGTTTCGTGAAAATCGGTTAAGATTTAGATATAGCTCCCATATATAGTTTCGTCCGATTTTATGTAAATAATGCACCAAAGTCCCTATATATCTATCGATTTGCACGAAATTTGGTATAGGGTACTTAATTGAGCCTAGAATTATGTGTGTTTAGTTTCGTGAAAATCGGATCAGATTTAGATATAGGTCTCATATAAAGTTTCGTCCGATTTTATGAAAATCGTGCATCAAAGCCCCTATATATTTTTCGATTTGTACGAAATTTGGCATAGCTTACTGAATTAAGTCTATAATGATGTGTGCTAAGTTTCGTGAAAATCGGTTCAGATTTAGATATAGCTCCCATATATATTTTCGTCCGATTTAATGTTCATGGTGCACTAAAGTAACTATATAGGTTTCGATTTGCACGAAATTTGGCAAAGCATAATAAGTTAGGTATAGAATTATGTGTGTTAAGTTTCCTGAACATCGGTGCAGATTTAGATATAGCTCCCATATACAGTATCGTCCGATTTTATGTAAATAGTGCACCAAAGTCCCTGAAAATCATTAGATTTACACGAATTTTCGCCTAGCATACTGAATTAAGTCTAGCATGACGTGTGCTAAGTTTCGTAAAAATCGGTTCAGATTTAGATATAGCTCCCATATATAGTTTCGCCCGATGTTAAGTAAATAGTGCACCAAAGTTCCTGAAAATCAATAGATTTGTATAAATTTCGGCATAGCGTACTCAATTAAGTCTAGAATGACGTGTGCTAAGTTTCGTTAAAATCGGTTCAGATTTACATACACCTCCTATATATTCTCGTCCGATTTTAAGTAAATGGTGTACTAAAGATCCATAGCTAGGCTGATTGACACAACGTACTGATGTTAATATAAATTAATATCTGGCAAGTTTCCTTCAAAGCGGTTCAGATATAGCTTCCATATATAATTTCGAGTTATTTATGTTTATTGTATACAAAATAATCAATGGGTGTTTGATTGAGGTTAAATTTTAAACAGTGCAGTATACCGAATAGCGTGTGACAAGTTTGCTTTAAATCGATTTAAAAAACTTATCATAGGTTGCAGAATGACATGTGTAGGGATTGATGTTAGTAGTTTTAGACATAGATAGTCGGTTTATACATAGATCACATATTTAAGTTCGTTCAATTTCATGTCAATGTTCCTTCGAAAAGGCGACGTCTTTTAGGATACATATGTAGAATAAACCCAAAGTGGTGAAGAGTATCATACAGTCGACCCAGTCCGACTTTTCTACTATCCTTATTGGTTTTCTATAGGAAGAACCCTCATCTATAGGAAAAATCCTCATTGCCAATTCAATAATATGTGTATTCTGATGAATTTTTTTTTCTGTGAAAAAACCAACCTCAATTTCTGAACATTTTTTGTCTATGGAATGCAATCAATCCTCAGTTCATCAGAATTTATTATAGAAACATTTTTGTCAAACGAAAATCCCTCAATTTCAATGTAAAATCAATATTTTGTTCTAAATGGTCGCGGTGGCGTATAAATAACGACAATACTTATACACCAACATGTGTAGTAAATATAAAGGTCCCTTAAATGATTAAAATATACAGTTATATATTATTTCTTTAGTAGATTTTTTTTTCTTTTCTAAAATTCTTGAATAAAACATTTTCTTCCATATATTCATATAGTCACGGTTCACAACTATATTGCAATGCATAATTCTTTTCAACTCGTTGGATATTTTCCATTAAAATCTATGCCTTTTTAAGAAATGCCTTTCTTCCTTCACCTTTTGTATTTAATGTTTTGTTGAACTGCATTTGTTCCTTTCTAGCTTACAGTTTTCATTCTTTTATACTCACAGATTCAAATTCGTAATGCAAACTGTTCACGTTGCCTATTTCTCTAGAAAGGACGAACAGTTTTCTTCGTCAGTTGTTTATCTTTGGTATTAACACTATTTAAAATTGTTTAAGTGTAAAATGTTGTTCCTTTTGTTAACAAACACCTTAAGTACTTAGATGTGGACAAAGAAAGAGAGAGGATGAGAGAAATTAAAAAATAAAAAAATATAACAGAGAGAAATTGTTTATATTTAACACATACAAGTTTTAATAGCAAGCTTTTGCTTCCTATATAGATACTTCAAGGAGTGGGTAGTATTTTATATTGTCTGCTTTAGAAAAAAAGAGTAATACATATATATTATCTTCCTCTTGTCCGTTAATCCTTTTCTGGCTCCTTTAAGTACTTCTGTTGTCTTGTTTGCCTTTCTTGTTTCTTATGCTGATGCTGCTCATTTAGCTGTCTAGCTTCCTTATGTGTAAAAAAATCTATTTGTTTTCAAAAAGAAAAAAAATTAAATAAAACGAAAGGAATCAGATAGAGTTGAAGTTATGTTACAAGTGTACAAAAAAATATATTCTGGCGTATACATTACGACAACATGTATACGCATAGGTGGCCAAAGTGAAATAAACGATATTTTTCTCTAAATAAATATAAAAAACAGATAAACATTTACAAATGTAATCATTCATACAGTCCTTAAATATTTTGTTTTTAATCTATATAGAAGACCTAGAGGCCTTCTTATAGAAGACCTAAAGGTCTTATTAAAGAAGACCTAGGAGTTCTTATGGAAGGCCTAGAGGAAGACCATGAGGTCTTCTTATAGAAGACCAAGAGGTCTTCTTATAGAAGACCAAGAGGTCTTCTTATAGAAGACCAAGAGGTCTTCTAATAGAAGTCCAAGAGTTCTTCTTATAGAAGTCCAAGATGTCTTCTTAAAGAAGACCAAGAGGTCTTCTTAAAGAAGACCAAGAGGTCTTCTTATAGAAGACCAAGAGGTCTTCTTATAGAAGACCAAGAGATCTTCTTATAGAAGACCAAGAGGTCTTCTTATAGAAGACCAAGAGGTCTTCTTATAGAAGACCAAGAGGTCTTCTTATAGAAGGCCAAGAGATCTTCTTATAGAAGATCAAGATGTCTTCTTATAGAAGGCCAAGAGGTCTTCTTATAGAAGACCAAGAGGTCTTCTTATAGAAGACCAAGAGGTCTTCTTATAGAAGACTAAGAGGTCTTCTTATAGAAGACCAAGAGGTCTTTTTATACAAGACTAAGAGGTCTTTTTATAGAAGACCAAGTGGTCTTCTTATATAGGACTAAGAGGCCTTCTTATAAAAAACTAACAGGTCTTCTTTTAGAAGCTAAAGAGGTCTTCTTATAGAACATCAAGATATCTTCTATAAAATTCGCTGAGGACCTTACATAACGATGCGGGTCAATATTTTTCCGCAGACTAAAATCCGATGAGGAACTTAGTTAACATAAAGCGAAAATTTTTTCCTATAGAAAAAAATTTCCTCTGAGGACCTCATTTCATGAGGGCTTTTTTGAGTCTATGAAAAAAAGCGCCCGGAGGACCTCAATTCACATTAATTCGCTATAAGGACATCAGGTTTTTAACAAAAATTAGCACTAAGGACCAATTTTTTGAAAGAAAAAAAAAGCACTCTGGGGACCTCAGTTTACACTGAGGGCCAAGTTTTTTTTTTTTTTTTTTTTTTTTTTGTAGAAAAA
>NW_026884663.1:0-5796 GCF_032173495.1 Musca vetustissima
TTATTGTCGAATGTAATACATTAAATTGTTACAAATACAAATATATTGTTAAACTGTTAAATATACACGCAGGTAAATATACACAAACACATACACATATTTGGAGAATCAATTTGAAAGTAAGAATTTGTGGCAGGGGTGAAATGACTGATGTTTGGCATACTTTTTAGATGTTTAATGTCTTCCGTGGCTTCTTTACATTTGTTTTGATGTTGTTCAAAATGAAAGTAATGGCATGAGGTGTTCTATAATGGAGTTCATATTATAAAAGAGGGAAGGGGAATGAGTTCACGGTATTATCATAGGAATTTCTATTGTTTTCAAATATTCATCTATGCGAAATTGCAGGATATATAAAAATGATATATTATTGTTTTTAAGAAGATTTTATAAACGGAAACACAACAAAAACGATTCAGTTTTATGTTTTGTTATAGTCCTTTTAATAATAAATCTTGGGTTGTGTAGAATTTTTGAAAAATTTTTAAATTAACATGCAAAAGGAAACGAGGTAGACCTATGACTACTCTTAAGGATATACATATAAACACTTTCTGAACCGATCTATGCATGTCTGTCTTTTGTCCATGAAAAATTGAAAATAAAATACAGGCCGAATTTGTAATCCGAATAATATGAAACTTGGGTCATAGAAGAATCCTATTGAAATTGGAGAGAATTAAATATTATTACGAGAGATTCCATAACTTAACGTTCAGCCAAGTAGGTATGCAATACAATTTTTGGTCGCAATTGTTGCCCCCAGGAAATAGGCAATAAAAATGTAGTGCAAACAAATTAAGTCTAGATGGTCCTTGTGTGATGTTGCTGTGCCATCGAGACATTTTGTTAATCAAGAATATTGCTGCGAACTTGTTTGTATGCCGTAAATGATGCGAGGGTGTCTTCATGTATGGACAACTTGAAACGGAAATCTTTGGAGAATCATCTTTAGTGACGACGCTCATTTTTGGTGGTATTGGTCAAATGAAAATCCGCTGACTCGACCTTTTTCTTCGCCGATAATAATTGTAATGTTAAGGTAAAAGAACGACCCTACCCCATCATAATAGGTATGTATTTATGGCCTGCATTTTAGGATTTAGGCCCGGACGGGATGCACTTTCAGCAGCACGCTGCCACAAGCCACACACAACTCATACCAATTGATTTATTGAAAAATAAATTCGAAGAACGTGTTCTCTCAAGAACTGGCTCCTATCTCGTGCGATTTAACCCCTCTAGACCATTTTCTATGGTCAAGCCGACGACTTTGAATGATCTCAAAGCCAACATTGAATGGAAACAAGCCGATTCGGCTGAAATTGTGATTATTACAAAGATTTACTACGAGAAGTGGATCCAATTTCATAGTTTGGTAAAAATATTACAAAAGTTACAAGAATGATATAACACCGCCAAAGTACAGGCTGCTTTTATGATTCGAATTTGAAAAAAATTGGTACATCTCATTTATTTGGCGCAAGGGCGAACCCTTTTGAAATTTGAAAAAATCGGATCAGATTTAGAAATAGCCCCCAAATATATTTTCGACCGATTTCA
Organism: Musca vetustissima; assembly: GCF_032173495.1. Classification (NCBI taxonomy): domain Eukaryota; kingdom Metazoa; phylum Arthropoda; class Insecta; order Diptera; family Muscidae; genus Musca; species Musca vetustissima. Next base: position 1,564 of record NW_026884663.1, read on the forward strand.
TGCAAATAGTGCACCAAAGTCCCTATCTGTCATTCGATTTGCACGAAATTTGCCACAGCGTACTTAAGTAACTTAATTAGGCCTAGAATGATGTCTGCTAAGTTTCATGAAAAACGGTTCAGATTTAGATATAGCTCCCATATATATTTTCGTCCCATTTGATGTAAATGGTGCACCAAAGTCCTTCTATGTCTTTCGATTTGCACGAAATTTGGCACAGCGTACTGAATTAAACCCATAATGATGTGTGCTAAGTTTCGTGAAAATCGGTTCACATTTAGATATAGCTCCCATATATAGTTTCGTACGATTTTATGTAAATGGAGCACCAAAGCCCCTATATATCTTTCGATTTACACGAAATTGGACACAGCATACTGAATTGAGTATAGGATGATGTGTGTTAAGTTTCGTGAAAATCGGTTCAGATTTAGATATAGCTCCCATATATATTTTCGTCCGATTTAAAGTTTATGGTGCACCAACGCCACTATACATCTTTCGATTTGCACGAATGTTGGCATAGCAGACTAAATTGAGTCTAGAATGATGTGTGCTAAGTTTCGTAAAAATCGGTTTAGATTTAGATATAGCTCCCATATATATTTTCGTCCGATTTGATGTAAATGGTGTACCAAACTTCTTCTATATCATTCGATTTGCAAGAAATTTGGCACAGCGTACTAAATTAAGCCTAGAATACATATAGCTCCTATATATATTTTCCCATTTTATTTTGAGAAGCCGAACTATTATGTAGGGTTATATCAAAGCTTGGACCTATAGCAAATTGTATATAACAAAATTTGTATACAAGTCAGTCTTGGAAAATGCGACTAAAGTCTTCAAAATACCGAAAATGGGATGGTGCGTTCTAGGGGATTGTAAACTGATATTGACAAATTTCGATAGAAAGATTTGACATCCCATAAATTAGAGCGACAACCCATACCGAATAATCGGTGTACCATTATATGGGGGCTACCCAGAAACATTGGCCAATATTGATCATGTTTGGTAGGGAGATTTTCTATATTCAAATTATAAAATTACAGCTAATTTGGAATCCACCCAAAAAATTAACCAATATTGATCATGTTTAGTAGGAAAATTTGACACCCCATAAGAACCTGAATAATAAAATCAAATTTTTAACCAAACGTGAGCAAAAACCAAAACCAAATACCGAATATGGGGGTTACTATTATATAAGGGAAACAGTGTAACATTGTTAGAGTAATTTTCTATTCAATGAGAAACCAATATATTAAATGGCTCCCAAATTCTTTGAAAAACATGCTCAAGCTCCTCAAAAGACCGATCTTTGGTATGAAGCGTTGTATGGGGGCTTCCCTAAAAAACGAACCAATATTGAACAGTTTTAGAAGGAAGACTTGACACCCCATGAAAACCTTTAAAACCAAATTAGAGCCAATTCGGTTAATAATCGTGAACAAAATCCCCAAAAATACCGAATAATGGTAGTCAACATTAAAATGGGGGCCACCCGAAAACATAGGTCAATGTTGATAATTTTTGATATGGAAGTTTTCAACTTAATGGGAATCCAAAATAAAAACCAGTAAGGAAAGTAGTAACGTCGGACGGGGCCGACTATATGATACCCTTCACCACTATGGGTATATTAAACAAGACTATTATCACGATTTTCACGAAACATGGCACACATCATTCTGGATTAAATTCAAAACACTATGCAACATAAGAACTTGGTACATTATTTAGATTAAATCGGACGAAAATATGTATATCTAGATCTGAATCGATTTTCTCGAAACTTGGCACACATCATTCTAGAATCAATTCAGTACGTTATACCAAATTTCGTGCAAATCGAAAGATATATAGGGACTTTGGTGCACAATTTACATGAAATCGGACGAAACTATATATGGGAGCTATATCTAAATCTGGACCGATTTGCACGAAACATACCAGACATCATTCTAGGCTCAATTCAGTACGTTATGCCAAATTTCGTGCAAATCTAAAGATATATAGGGACTTTGGTGCACCTTTTACATGAAATCGGACGAAACTATATATGGGAGCTATATCTAAATCTATACCGATTTTCTCGAAACTAAGCACACATCATTCCAGCATCAATTCAGTACGTTATGCTAAATTTCGTGCAAATCGAAAGATATATAGGGACTTTGGTGCACCATTTACATGAAATCGGACGAAACTATATATGTGCGCTATATCTTAATCTGGACCGATTTTCACGAAACTTGGCAGACATCATTCTAGGCTAAATTCAGTACGCTGTGCCAAATTTCGTGCAAATCGAAAGATATATAGGGATTTTGGTGCACAATTTACATTAAATCGGACGAAACTATATATGGGAGCTATATCTAAATCTGGAGCGATTTTCTCGAAACTTGGCACACATCATTCTAGGCTAAATTCAGTACGTTATGCCAAATTTCGTGCAAATCGAAAGATATATAGGGACTTTGGTGCACCATTTACATGAAATCGGACGAAACTATATATGTGAGCTATATCTTAATCTGGACCGATTTTCACGAAACTTGGCAGACATCATTCTAGGCTAAATTCAGTACGCTGTGCCAAATTTCGTGCAAATCGAAAGATATATAGGGATTTTGGTGCACAATTTACATTAAATCGGACGAAACTATATATGGGAGCTATATCTAGATCTGAATCGATTTTCTCGAAACTTGGCACACATCATTCTAGACTCAATTCAGTACGTTATGTCGAATTTCGTGCAAATCGAAAGATATATAGGGACTTTGGTGCACAATTTACATTAAATCGGACGAAACTATATATGGGAGCTATATCTAAATCTGGAGCGATTTTCTCGAAACTTGGCACACATCATTCTAGGCTAAATTCAGTACGCTGTGCCAAATTTCGTGCAAATCGAAAGATATATAGGGATTTTGGTGCACAATTTACATGAAATCGGACGAAACTATATATGGGAGCTATATCTAAATCTGGACCGATTTTCACGAAATTTGGCAGACATCACTCTAGGCTAAATTCAGTATGTTATGCCAAAGTTCGTGCAAATCGAAGGATATATAGGGACTTTGGTGCACCATTTACATGAAATCGGACGAAACTATATATGGGAGCTATATCTAAATCTGGACCGATTTTCTCAAAACTGAGCAGACATCATTCTAGGCTCAATTCAGTACGTTATGCCAAATTTAGTGCAAATCGAAAGATATATAGGGACTTTGGAGTACTATTTACATGAAATCGGACGAAGCTATATATGGGAGCTATATCTAAATCTGGACCGATTTTCTTAAAACTTGGCAGACATCACTCTAGGCTTATTTCAGTACGTTATGCCAAATTTCGTGCAAATCAAAATATATATAGGGACTTTGGGGCACCATTTACTTGAAATCGGACGAAACTATATATGGGAGCTATATCTAAATCTGGACCGATTTTCACGAAACTTGGCAGACATCATTCTAGACCTAAATGATTAGGCTGTACCAAATTTCGTGCAAATCGAAAGATATGTAGGGACCGTTTACATGAAATCGGACGAAATTATCTATGGGAGCTATATCTAAATCTGAACCGATTTTTCCCAATTGCAATAGGGTTCGTCCTTGGGCCGAATAAGTGACCTATGCCAAATTTCATCCAATTCGGATCATAAATGCGACCTGTACTTTTCTCACAAAAATACATGGACAGACAGACAGATGGACGGACGGACATACATAAATCGACTTAAAAAGTGATTCTATGCATATTCTCAAAAGGAACCATGGGTCTATCTCGTTTCCTTTTGCCTGTTACAAACATATGCACAAAGACATAATACCCTGTACCACAGTGTGGTGAAGGGTATAAAAATGGCTCCCAAATTGGTTGGAATGTATGCTCAAGTTCGTCCAAATACCAATCCTTGATGTGTAGCGTTATTTGAGGCATCCCTAAAAGGTGAATCAATGTTGATAAGTTTATGTAGGAAGATCTAATAGAATACAACAAGCGAAAAATAACTAATTACAACTAATTAGGTACAAACATGTACCCAAAACAACCAAAATACCGAATTAGGGGTACCTTGAAACGTAATAACAAAAAAAAAAAAAAAACAAAAATGTGAAATTATTGGCCACGACGTTTTTAATTCTCTGTGAAAACAAAACGAGCTATATCGTGATGTCAATTACCATTCTAGAGATTTTTACT
>NW_026884664.1:0-58191 GCF_032173495.1 Musca vetustissima
CGAATATTAAACATTTTTGGTAAGGAGATTTGTTACCATATACGACTACAAAATACCAAATTGCAGCGAATTCGGTTGAAAAATGCGCTCAAGAACCCCAAAATACCCTTATATGGGGGCTACCCAAATAAAATGGACCTATATTCATAATTTTTTGTGGTGAGATTTGGTACTGTTATATGAGAGCTATCCCTAAACGTGGACCGATATATCCCGTCTTCGAACATGACCTGCCTGCAGACAAAAGACAAACCTGTGCAAAATTTCAGCACCCTATCTCAATTCCTTCAGAATATAGCGTGATATATATTCTGATCAAGAATATATATACTTTATAGGGTCGGAAGTGAATATTTCGATGATTTACAAACGGAATGCAAAAATTAATGTAATTTTGGTTAATTTGTTTTAAGGAATTTGTTAATTGGTTAATTTTTTTAGGGTATCCACAATATAACGATGAATCACACGTTTCGGTATTTTGGGGACATATGCTCTCATTGAGTAGAAAATGTTCCCAACAATATTGTGCCAAGTTTCCGGGTAGCCCTCATATACCCATTATTCGGTATTTTGAGGGGCAAGGTTTTCAAACGAATTCGTTTGTTATCAAGTTCGTATGTGGTGTTAAATCTGTCTACCAACAATTATAGTTCCCATGAACGGTACCATCCTATTTTCTATATTTTGTAGACTTTACCAAAATTAAGTTTTTATCGAATTCGTTTGTTATCAAGTTCGTATGTGGTGTCAAATCTGTCTACCAACAATTATAGTTCCAATGAACGGTACCATCCTATTTTCTATATTTTGCAGACTTTTTTGTATGTGAAGAAAAACTAATAGTTTCCATTAAATTACTCTAAAAGGATTATACATCCTTTCTCCTAGAAAGCATATTCACCCACATTTAGTTTGTTGCTTGAATAAAAAAAATTGGCTTTGGGTTCCATGGCAGAGTAAAGGAAAACTCTGACGAAGACAAACAAATAAATTTGTCAATCAACCTGAAATTTCAAAGTACATGTAAAGAATTTTTGTTAAAAAAAAACAAATCAACATAAGTAAAATGGTCAACTTCTGTAGAAGTGATAACAACAATGGAATGCAATGAAGGATGAATGCAAGAAACAGGAGACAAGCAAAAAAAGTGATACACAGCATAAAGAACAAGAACTGTTTTGTTTCCTTTTTTTCAACACAACAACCTTAAAAAAATGCATGTCATTCTTCTTGTTTGTGTTTATGGATTTGCGTGTGTGTGTATGTAGTACGTGTTTGTCTATCTCAACAAACAGAGCAATCACTTAAACCGGAAACCGGATGCTACAAAACAAGTATAGGAAAGCGTCTTTAACAAAAACAACAGATAAGAGCTGACAAAAAAGTAAAAAATAACATCTAAAACTAATGGTGAAAGGACAAAAGTTCGAAGGGGCCAACTATGTGGCACCCTACACCATTTTGTGTATTTAGAGGATTCTTATTGTAGCTATATGCATGAGCAGTAAAGAACGGTTATAGCGAATTTGCAAAACTAGTTCATTATAGAGGAAGTTCGTTATATCCAAGGTAAAACAAAACAATGCTAAGCGAGAAATAAATTTTTAGTTAGCATAGCGCACTGAATTAAATCTTGAATGATTTGTGTTAAGTTTTGTGAAAATCGATTCAGATTTAGATATAGCACCCATATTTATTTTTCTGATTTTATGTAAATATGTGCTCTGACGACCCAATGTTTGTCCGATTGGTACACAATTTTCTACAATATGTATGGATTGATGTTAGTATATTCTTTATATAGTATATTCACTTATATATAAAAATCACATATTTGAATTCGTTTAATGTCATGTAGATGTTTCTTCGAAATGTCGACGTCTATGACGCAAACATATGTAGAAGGGTATGATATTGTCGGCCCAGTCCGACTTTACTACTTTCCTTATCGGTTTCGTACTAGTTCATGCAAATTTTGCACCAAATAATAAGCGTTTCTCCGATAAAGATAAATTTTGTCAGCGCACTGTGCAGCAACATACTAAATGGTGGATGTAAAGTTTGCTCAAATACCTCCAGATTTACATATAGCTCTCATCCATAATTTTGCTTTGAAAGGGGCGATTTATGGGGCTAAGAAAAAAGTACTTATATTTAAAATATTAAAATATTTTTGGGAAGATGTTTCCAATTCGTCTATATAGACGTCTATATAGAGTATGTTATATACAATTAGAAAACAATTTCTCCAAATATTCTATGATTTACAAATCACCTGACGAACTGAAAATATCATATCCCATTGCCAGAAATTGTTGAAAGATAAATATTTTGCAAAATGTCAAAGTGAAAAGACAAATTTCTGTTGGTTTTTTCTTTCATTCATTTCTCTTTCCATTTTCACAAAGTTCAACAATATTTCGTTTACACGTTTTCTTTGGTGATGGGAATTCTTAGAAATATAGTAAAAGTTATATAACTTTATTTGAAGATTTCTAAAAAGAAGAAGAAGAAGCACCAATACACAAACCTCAACATGAGAATATCGACGCAGTTTATGGCAGGGCGAGATTTTGAGGAAAATGTATTTTAACCAATGTGGGGTTGAATATGTCTCAGATGGTGATCGGGATGCTAAATAACAGTATTGTTATTAAGTCTCTGTATGGCGATGAGACTTAAGGAAACCAAATCTGTGAAATGAATTCAAACTGTAGTCGTTGCACGCTCGAAGACGTGTGTCATCCAAAATTAGCCTCGAAATGGAGGCATCCTTGGACATTTCTTCCATCATCAAACATACGATATTGCATGAACCCACACCATATGAAAATCGCAAAAGGGTCATGTAGATTAATGCAAAGAGTTTTCGGAAATATACAATAGCGGTGCTGAAAAAAAAAATTTTATAAGATTGTAACCAGTGACAAAAAATGGTAATGGTAATGTGGCGATGGTAGGGTCATTCTGAGTTGTACATGACAATTTCTAGAAATTTTCAGAAGAATTCGAAAAACGAACAACAGTCGACGAATCATATCACCCATTTGCTGCAAGACAGGCATAATTCAAAAAAAAAAAAAACGATTTTGCAGAAAATGCGTTTTAAATTTTCAATTTACTCACCCTTTATATGGGACCCAGGAACTTATACAGCTTCACAATTAGGGTCTGTAAGAGATATTCATATGAAAATTTTACACAACATGAAGTCTATTATAGCGAACAATCGTGCATCATTAACTCGAAAATCACGTTTTTTGAGTTATGCCTCTCTTGCAGTAAATGAGCGATATGTATCGCGACAATGTCAGTCATAACCAGTGTTGCCAATTTAGCACTTTTTAAACTCGTTTAGCACCAAAAAAATTGATCTAGCACCTAGCACTTTTTTAGCATTTTTTATTTGTCAGTAATTTTTTATAATTTTTGCTTCATCCCAACAAATTTTCGTGTTTTTATACCCTCCTCCATAGTATGGAGGTTATATTTATTTTGTTTTTCCGTTTGTAACACGTCGAAATAATCATTCCGACCGTATAAAGTATATATATATATATATATTCTTGATCAGCGTAAAATTCTATGACAATATAGCCATGTCCGTCTGTCTGTTGTAATCACTCTAGCGACTAAAAGAATTGAGATAGCTCGCCAAAATTTTGCATAGAGTCGTCTTTTGTCTGCAGGCAGGTCAAGTTCGAAGATGGTCCACGTTTAGGCCACGTTGGGGTTCTTGAGCGCGTTTTTCAACCGAATTCGCTGAAATTTGCTACATTGGGTTCTTATTGGGTACTTAATATCTCCACAAAAAAATTATGAATATAGGTCCACTTTTTCTGGTAGCCACCATATAACGGTACCTTCAAATTCGCAGTATTTTGGGGGTTTTGCTCGTATTTTTCCGCCGAATTAGCTGTAATTTAGTATTTTGGGTTCTTAATAGATACAAAATATCTCCACAAAAAATTATGAATATAGGTCCATATTTTCGGATAGCCCCCATATAAGGGTACCCGCAATTTTCGGTATTTTGGGGTTCTTGAGCGCGTTTTTCAACCAAATTTGCTGCAATTTGGTATTTTGTAGTCTAATATGGTAACAAATCTCCCTACCAAAAGTTGCTAATATTCGCCCCCTTTTTGGGGTAGTCCCCATATAACCTCCTTTTTATATTAAAATAGTTATCTGATATGTTCCGCGATTTGAATTTGGTTCTAAGACTCTGTTGTAATCATTTCACCTGCGGAGGATAGCGAGATTAAAAATTAGAACGTAAGGTTCGATAATGAGCTATATCCGAATTTAGATCTAGCCCCTCTATGGAGGTTCCAGAAGGAGTGAGCCGATATTCCCCATCTTCGAATTTGAACTAAGTTTGGAAGAAATAATAAGATGGGCAAAGTTTGGATGAAATCTAAATTTTCTGAAACGGAGGTTGTCCAAAGAAACATGAGGTCTAGAACCAATATTTCGAAAAGGCACATTTTCACCGTGTTAATGTGTAAACACCCTCATTAGCCATAAGGCTGAGGGTATGATTATCCATTAAAATTTTCTGAAATTTGTATTATTATATATTTTCATTTCTAGTACCTGTCAGTATATCTATGGTGGAGGGTATCCAAAGTTCGGCCCGGCCGAACTTAACGGTTATCCACTGGTTCGATTTCATATTGACGCATTGAAATTTCCCTACGTTTTACGCGATGACTTTGATTTTCCAATGTTAAAAAAGTGACAGTAGATTTGTAAGCAGGTACTTCATATGGTGACTATGACATTGTCTGCTAGTAGATTGTTTATTTAAAAAAAAAAAAAAAACAAATACAGCGGTCCATTGGATGAGAGCGTTGTTAAACACATGAACATGAATATGTTGGAATTTTCTGAAAATAAGTTTTTTGTATTCACCGAAAAGGACCAAAATAGAAAAAGGCAAGCATAGATTTTTATACACTTCACCACACTATGGTACAGGGTATTATGTCTTTGTGCATATGTTTGTAACAGGCAAAAGGAAACGAGATAGACAACCCGTTTCCTTTTGAGAATATGCATCGAATCATTTTTAGCGGATTTATGCATGTCCGTCTGTCTGTCCATGTTAAATTGTAAACAAAGTACAACTCGCAGTTTTGATTCGAATTGGGTGTTTTTGGGGAAATATGTTCAGATGTAGATATAGCTCCCATATATATTTTCGTCCGATTTAATGTAAATGGTGCACCAAAGTCCCTATTAATTCATCGATTTGCACGAAAATTTTCATAGCGAACTGAATTAAGTCTAGAATGATGGGTGGTGAGTTTGTAGCTCCCATATATATTTTCGTCCGATTTTAGGTAAATGGTGCACCAAAGTCCCCACAGGGAGAATCCGAAATACAAAACCGAATATTAGGTTGAAAAATGTGCCTAAAACCTTAAAAAAATCAAATATTGGGTATGGTGTACACAAAAAGACCGATATATTTAATTTTCAATACCAAATGTCTTAGGAGTAGTGCAATATATGAGCAAAATTCCAAAGCTCTGTTTTCAATATTGCGACCTCAATCGGATGGACATTACTAAATCGACAAGGAGTTGCCTTTAAGAATAAATCGGGTCTCTGATGAATATTTCATTATTACATATTAACAATTTTGTTCATTTACTTTTTTAGCACTTTTTTCTGGCATTTTTTAAAAATTTCTAGCACTTTCTAGCATTTTTTTCAACAAAATCTAGCATTTTTTCTCAACAGAGTTTTGGCAACACTGGTCATAACACAAGGGTTGAAACCAGCGTCTTTTGGACCGGCCAAAACATGTAATTGATGTGTCAGTCGCCGTACAAGCATGACTTGACTTTCAAAAACGTATTTTATTCCCGCACATCAAGAAAAAATGAGCGTTAAAAACATTAGGAACTGTCTCATTTGGCGTGGAAAAATTGCATACAAAATTGTATAAATCAGTGATCAAAATATCAACTTTTAATACCCTTCACTACACTGTAGTGCAGAGTATTATGTCTTTTTCGGTTCAGATTTAGATATAGCTCCTATATATATTTTCTTCTTCTTTATACCCTTCACCACACTGTGGTACAGGGTATTATGTCTTTGTGCATATGTTTGTAACAGGCAAAAGGAAACGAAATAGACACATGGTTCCTTTTGAGAATATGCATAGAATCACTTCCTAAGTCGATTTATGCATGTCCGTCCGTCTGTCTGTCCATGTTTAATTGTAAACAAAGTACAGGTCGCATTTATAATCCGAATTGGATGAAATTTAGCACAGCTAGTCTATTTGGTCCAAGGACGAAGCCTATTGAAATTTGGAAAAATCGGTTCAGATTTAGATAAAGCTCCCATATATATTTTCGTCCGATTTTATGTAAATGGTGTACCAAAGTAAATATATATCTTCCGATTTGCACGAATTTTGGCATAGCGTACTGAATTTAGTCTAAAATGATGTGTCGAAAATTTCTTGAAAATTGGTTCAGATTTAGATATAGCTCCCATATATATATTCGTCCGATTTGATGTAAATGGTGTACCAATGTCCCTATATATCTCCCGATCAGCATTAAATTTGGAATAGCGTACTGAATTGAGTCTAAAATGATGAGTGTAAAATTTCTTGAAAATCGATTCCGATTTAGATATAGCTCCCATATATATTTTCGTCCGATTTCATGTATATGATGTACCAAAGTCCCTATATATCTTCCGATTTGCACGAAATTTGGCATAGCTTACTGAATTGAGTCTGGAATAATGTGTGTGAAATTTCTTGAAAATCGGTTCAGATTTACATATAGTTCCCATAAAAATTTTCGTCCGATTTAATGTAAATGGTTCACCAAAGTCGCTATATATCTTTCGATTTCCACGAAAATTGGCATAGCGTACTGGCTTGTGACAAGTTTTATTGAAATCAGTTCGGATTTAGATATAGCTCCCATATATGTTTTCTTCCGATTTTAAGTAAAAGGTGCACCATAGACACAAAGTAAGGCCGGCTTGACACACAATTTTGCAAAACGTACTTAAGATTATAGTTTTATAGATAAGTTTTGTTGGAATCCGTTCAGATTTAGATATAGCTCCCATATAGTTTCGTACGATTTTATGTGGAACCCAAGGACCCAAAATATGTTCATTAGGAACAACACGTGCATAAATTAGTCTAACTTAGTCTATAGCTTCCATATCTATTTTCCTCCTATTTTAAGTAAATGGTGCACCAAACGCTTCATGTTTTTCAGAATAGAGTGACGTTATTGCGTGTTACTTGGGCTCTAAATATTCAACGTCTGTGCGATTGATATTTGCTTTAAATCGGTTTACAGAATTTGGTCCCATTGTAACATACGAATTTAGATAAAGGTCATATTTTTTAGTTCATCCAATTTCATATAAATGACCTTTTTAATATACCCATAGTGGTGAAGGGTATCATATAATCGGCCCCGTCCGACTTTACTACTTTCCTTACTGGTTTTAATATACAAATATATAAAATACTTATGTTTTACTTCGAAAAGGATGTTACTTATACTTCATGCATATCCGTCTTAACACCTAATTTCAAAAGTTCAGACACTAATGTTTTCCTTACAACCCAAAACCAAATGAAGAAAAAATACAACAACCAAAATCTCATAATACATAGGATCCACATATATAAGGAATTCGGCCATACATATAATATATATTGATACCCATATGCCAAACAAAAGTTTCATACATGAGTAATGGATTTTCTTTGGCCAGCACTTGCACCCCAAGTGTACATTATCCTTGAGAAAAAATCTAAACAAACTGAAAGATTTGCCGTATATCTGCTTATTGCGTTGTTCTAAGCAATGCATCATCGACCAAAATGTACTTTTCGGACTACGTAGAACAAAAATCAATTTCAAGTTGAAAAAAAAAAAAATTGAAAAAAGAATTGATTGGATTTCTTGACTTCCTTTCAATAGATGGCAGAAAAAAGTTGATCCTTTTAACCAAAGTTATGGTGTAGAAATATGTTCATCACGAGTGAGTGAGAGATTGAAAAGAGGATATTCTAAAATTTGATAAGCTAGTATCGTGAGTTACATACATAAAAATCATCAGTTTCATTGATAAATTGTTCTTGTTTATTTACTTTGAAATATTTTACACTTTTGTTATGAATTAAAATTTTATATATGCAGAAATCAATTTCAATTAATTTTTGTAGAATGGGAAATACAGTCGACACCGCTTTACTGTAAGTCGCTTAACTGAAAAACATCGGTTAAGTAAAATAGATTTCCAGCACCATTTCATTTTAAGTTAGTCGCCCACAATTTACTCCGGTTATAGGAAACTTCGTATAACTGAAAATGTCGGATAACCGAAATAACTTTTGGAGTCAAATATTGCAATAACTCCGCTTTACTGCAAGTCATGAGGATGAAAGATAATTACGAAGTAGTTTGCAAAGTCCACCCTAACAGATATTTTTCTGCAATTATTGATTATTACCGATATATGGAACGTGTGTCAACTACCTAAAATTTTACTCAAAAACAGCGTTCCACATTTCTATAATTTATATACAAGAATCAAGGCTGTATAAAAATATGTTATAGAATGTACCGTTCATAAGCGAAATGCCTATACGAGGTCCCATAAAATTAACAAACTTTTGAGGAGGTTGTCCACTTGTAACTACTCTAAGTGATTATTTAAAGCCTTCAAGAATAGATGATATAGGAATCTATATACAGTGAGTGTAATAAGTATTTTGCCTCAATAAAAATTTGAAAAAAATTCAATATATACGTCTAAAGCCAGCAAACTAAAGATGTAAAATGAATTATGTATGAAGGAGTACGTTTGTGGACATATTTAGATCGTATTTCTGCATGATTCACAGCGTAAGACCTATTGGTCTCGAAGATATCGGCCGAAATATATAACAATCCAAAAATGTTTATCACAAAAAAGTATTTTGCTTTTTATTATTATTTTTTAGAAAAAAATTGTTATATAGAACACGTTTGGTCTTTTTATAGTTACCATTGCGGGTAACGACATACTATAAGTGATTTGGCAACGATTCCAATAAACCACGGCATTTTTTCGCGAGTATTTTCTCACATTTACGTTCAATACATTCTCCAGCAATATTTCATTTAATATTTGGTAATTTCTCATTATAATCTCAAAATCAGAGTATTAAATATAGTCGTCGCGGCTTCAAAACATCCCAAATATGTTAAGAATAATAAAAAGGAGGTTTTACAAAATATATCGCGAGGACAGGACCTTAAAAACTATTAAAACCATAATCCGACAAACAAATTATTTAAACAAATATCGCGAAACCCCATTTTTCTAACTTCGAAAACTTTATGGTTAATTATTACTGATCTAGGAACCAAAATATTCTATGAAAATAGCAATAAGGAGGTCAGATTCAAAGATATAGACGGTTTTCTGGCAATAGAAATACATCTTATTTCGAAAATAAATAGATCGACCCGTTTATTCCCTACTGCATTCTATTCGCAATTGATAGTGTTAATCGGAGATAAAATATAGAATGCGTATTCGCCACCAGCAACCCCAGTTTTTCAAAAGACAATAGGATTTGAAGAATAATGATGTTTTCTCCCAACCTCATGTATTGTTTTTTATTACTATTGCTTTAGATCTGTTCATATCTTTGAATCTGACCCCCTTATTGGTATTTCAATTGCATATATTGGTTCCTAGATCAATATTACTGGACCATACAATTTTCGAACTCAGAAAAATTGGGTTTCGCGATTTTTTTTTATTAATTTGTTTGTCGGATTTTAGTTTCAATAGTTTTTAAGGTTCTGTCCTCGCGTTATATTTTGCAAAACCTCTTCTTTATTATTCTAAATATATTTGGGATGTTTTGAAGCCGCAATGACTATGTTTAATACTCTCATCTTAAGATTAGGACGAGAAAATACCAAATATTAAATGAAATACTGATGGATAATGTATTGAATGTAAATGTGAGAAAATACCCACGAAAAAATGCCGTGATGTATTGGAATCGTCGACAAATCGCTTATAGTATGTGGTTAACCGCAATTGTAACTATAAAAAGACCAAACGTGTTTTATGTAATATTTTTTTCTAAAATAATAATAAAAAGCAAAATACCTTTTTGTGATAAACATTTTTGGGTTGTTATAGATTTCGGCCGATATCTTCGAGACCAATAGGTCTATCGCAATGATTCTTGCAGAAATACGATCTAAATATGTCCACAAACATATTCCATCACACATAATTCATTTTACGTCTTTAGTATGCTGGCTTTAGACGTATATATTGGAATTCTGTCAAATTTGTATTGAGGCAAAATACTTATTACACTCACTGTATATAAAATAGAAAAAAATTGTTTGTTTGTTTGTGTGTATGTTCCCGATAGACGCTAAAACCGCTGAACAGATGTTAATGATATTTACACTGTATGTCATGACATGCCCTGAAAGTAACATAGGCTAGCTAAACTTCTAAAATTCCGCGTGGATAAAGAGTTATAGCGTCAATAGTAGACAAACCTCAAAATTTCGGAACATGTAATATGCGTATATCTTAAGAAAGGTTACAGATATCGGCTTCAAAATTTGTGTGAATAACGTAGGTGTAAATACACACCATCCATACAAAAACGAGCTTGGTATGATCAACGGAAAGTACATTTTCTGCTGCATTTTCAAAATCTGCATATTGAAAACAGAAAACATTTCTTTTTTAGACTCAAAAACCGCTGGACAGATTTTATTAAGACTTTCACAGAACGTTATGACATGTCCTGGAAATAATATAAGTTATATAAACCTCTAAGATTCGGCGTGGATGCGGAGTTATTGCATCGAACGTACTCATGCCTCAGAAATTATGAACATGTAATTTGTGTATATCTTAAGAAAGGTTACAGATACCGACTTCAAAATGAGTACCGTGGGCATCATCCATATAACAGGATCGCGGACTACCAACGGAAAATGCACTCCTCATTGCATTTCTATCTATACATACAAATGTATATAGAAAATCGGAAGCATATTGTTTGTGGACTTAAGAACAACTGAACAAACTTTACCAAGAGTACGTCAAGCGATGGAAGTAACATAGGTTAGATAAACTTCTAAAAATCCGCGTGTATGTGGTGTAATATCATAAAAAATAATCATACTTCTGAAAGACTATATGTATGTATGTTAGTAGCTGTAGCTACTTTAAAATTTGGTTCAGAAAGATGGCTGCAATTGCGCATCATCCGAAGATTTTGGAATATTTTGAAATACATAAAATACAAAATATGTACAAAACATGTGTGTGTATTGAAATACAAATAGAAAGAAATGATTGACATTATAATTTTTCATTTTTGTCAGTTTGTGAAAGAAAATATTTGAATAAAAAACCAGTAAGGAAAGTAGTAAAGTCGGGCGGGGCCGACTATATGATACCCTTCACCACTATGGGTATATTAAACAGGACTATTATCATGAAATTGTATGAAATAAAATATGTGATATTTATCTAAATGTGAAATGACCTAGATCTATCCAGAAACATGTAATTCGTTTATTACAATGGAACAAAAGTATTTAAATCGACTTCAAACAAATATCAATAGGACATCCGTTGGGCTAGGTCTGCACTTCTAGAAACCCAAACTACGTTATTCTATGCTCAATTTTGTACGTTGTGCAAAATTTGATGTCAATCTAACAAATATGAGGAGTTTGATGCACAATTTACTTATATATAGATGCTAAAATGAACCGATTTCAACGAAACTTGGTACAGGTTAGGTTATACTAATTTCAGTACATTTTGTTCCCATCAGCCATATATTGGTTCCTTGGTGCGTCAATTACTTAAAATCAATCTATAATATAAGGGTGCTATATCTAAATCTATACCGATTTCCTCGAAACTTGGCAGACATAATTCTAGGCTCAATTCAGTACGTAATGCCAAATATTTTGCAAATCGAAAGATATATAGGGATTTTGGTGCACCATTTACATGAAATCGGACGAAACTATATATGGGAGCTATATCTTAATCTGGACCGATTTTCACGAATGTTGGCAGACATCATTCTAGGCTCAATTAAGTACGTTATGCCAAATTTTCTGCAAATCGAAAGATATATAGGGACTTTGGTGCACAATTTAAATAAAATCGGACGAAACTATATATGGGAGTTATATCTAAATCTGGATCGAACGAAACATACCAGACATATTTTTATGCTCAATTCAGTACGTTATGCCAAATTTCGTGCAAATCGAAAGATGTATAGGGACATTGGTGCACAATTTAAATAAAATCGGACGAAACTATATATGGGAGTTATATCTAAATCTGGATCGATTTTCACGAAACATACCAGACATATTTTTATGCTCAATTCAGTACGTTATGCCAAATTTCGTGCAAATCGAAAGATGTATAGGGACATTGGTGCACCATTTACATGAAATCGGACGAAACTATATATGGGGGCTATATCTAAATCTGGACCGATTTTCACGAAACATACCAGACATCACTCTAAGCCTAATTCAGTACGTTACACCAAATTTCGTGCAAATCGAAAGATATATAGGGACTTTGGTACATCATTTATATTAAATCGGACGAAAATATATATGGGAGCTATATCTAAATCTGAACCGATTTTCTCGAAACTTGGCACACATCATTCTAGGCTCAATTCAGTACGTTATGCTAAATTTCGTGCAAATCGAAAGATATATAGGGACTTTGGTGCACAATTTACATGAAATCGGACGAAACTATATATATGGGAGCTATATCTAAATCTGGACCGACTTTCTCGAAACTTGGCACACATCATTCTAGCCTCAATTAAGTATGTTATGCCAAATTTCGTGCAAATTGAAAGATATATTAGGACTTTGGGGCACCATTTACATGAAATCGGACGAAACTATATATAGGAGCTATATCTAAATCTGGACCGATTTTTATGAAATTTTACACACATCATTCTAGAGCTAAATGATTGGGCTGTACCAAATTTCGTGCAAATCGAAAGATATATAGGGACCGTTTACATTAAATCGGTTAAATATATATATGGGAGCTATATCTAAATCTGAACCGATTTTTCCCAATTTCAATAGGGTTTGTCCTTGGGCCGTATAAGTGACCTATGCCAAATTTCATCCAATTCGGATCATAAATGCGACCTGTACTTTGCTCACAAAAATACATGGACAGACGGACAGACGGACGGACATGCATAAATCGACTTAAAAAGTGATTGTATGCATATTCTCAAAAGGAACCATGGGTCTATCTCGTTTCCTTTTGCCTGTTACAAACATATGCACAAAGACATAATACACTGTACCACAGTGTGGTGAAGGGTATAAATACCAAAACAACATTATTCTCATAGAAAAAATGTCAATGCCTGATATCGTATATTAGGGTTGGTCATATATAAAAAATGGCACGTTTGGGACGAATTAAGAATAAGTTCATTGAAAATAGTATTTTAAGTGAAGACCCTAACAAACTCTAACAATTTATTAAAAACAAAAATATATAAAACATGGATTGAATGTCACTTACATCTTTATAACCCTTGATTTTAATTATAAAACGATTTATTTCCATCTGGAAAACACATTAAAAGTAGGATAGTGGGATATTAAGATGTGCAAAATAGTTATTTACTTTATTAAGTTTACTTATCTGTACTGACAATAACGACCAGTTCATTAATTCTACTAACCGTGTTCTCTTCATATTCATGCACATACATACTTATAACGAAATAAAATTTATGTAAAATTTATAAAAGGTATCAATTTTGAATTGAATTTTTTTAGTATATGAAAAACATTTTTTTCTTAGTTTCAAAGGAAACAACAATTACCACCATTACAGAAAACAGCGAAAAAAATCAATAACTTCTATACAAATATTAATAGGAAGGCAAGAGAACGCATAGATATTTCACACATTTCTGTATAGTTATTACGAGCATATACAAATTCAGGTTTCAGGGGCAGCGAAGCGCCACGGGTCCAGCTAGTAATGTATAAATGTTAATCTATTATGGACATATTTAGCAAGGTAGTATGTTAGTCATTCACAACCCCATATTGCATACCAATAAGGAAAGTAGTAAAGTGGACTGGGCCGACTATATGATACCCTTCACCACTTTGGGTATATTTTACATATGTATCCTAACAGACGTCGCCTTTTGAAGATACATTGACATGAAATTGAACGAACTTAAATATGTGGTCTTTATATCTAAACCGACTAACATCAAACCCAACACATGTCATTCTGTAACCTATGCTAAATTTTGTAAATCGGTTTAAAGCGAACTTGACACAAGCTATTTGGTATGCTGCACTTTTTAAAATTTAATCTCAATCGGACATGCATTGAGTACTTGGTGTACAATTAACATAAATAGGAAGCTATGCTATATCTATATCTAAACCGATTTCAAGGAAATTTGTCAGAGATCAATTTATATTAACTTCAGTACGTTTTGTCAATAGGCCCCGCTATGGATCTTTAGTGCACCATTTACTTTAAATCGGACGGAAATATATATGTTTCGTTTTGATCTTTTGAAAAGTACGGTACGAAACGTTTCATATAGTTTATTTCATTCGTGCAAATCAAACGATTTGCAGGAGCATTGGTGCACCTTTTATCTAAAATCGGGCAAAGCTATATTTGGGAGCTATATCTAAATCTGAACCTATTTTCACGAAACTTAGCACACGTCATTCTAGACCAAATGTGCCAAATTTCGTCCAAATCGAATGATTTTTAAGGACTTTGGTGCTCCAATTACCTAAAATCAGGCGAAGCTATATATGGGAAATATATCTAAATCTGAACCGATTTGATCGAAACCTAGCACACATCATTCTAGACTTAATTAAGTACGCTTTGCCAAAATTCGTGAAAATCAAATGATTTTCGGGGACTTTGGTGCATCACTTACCTAAAATCGGGCGAAACTATACATGGGAGCTAAATCTGAACCGATCTTCACGAAACTTAGCACACATCATTCTATACATAATTCAGTTGGCTATACTAAATTTCGTGCCAATCGAAAAATATATAAGGAGTTTGGTGCACCAATTACCTTAAATCGGACGAAAATATATATGGGAGCTATATGTAATTCTGAACCGATTTTCCCCAAATTTTCCCCAATAGGGTTCGTCCTTGGGCCAAACCAATGGGCTGTGCCAAATTTCATCCAATTCGGATCATAAATGCGAACTGTACTTTGCTCACAAAAATACATGGACGGACGGACGGACAGACGGACATGCATAAATCGACTCAGAAAGTGATTCTATGCATACTCTCAAAAGGAACCATGGGTCTATCTCGATTCCTTTCGCTTGTTACAAACATATGCACAAAGACATAATACCCTGTACCACAGTGTGGTGAAAGTTATAATTACAGCCAAGTCAGGTGTTAAATAGGCTTAAAATCGGCTAGTATATGAAATATGAAACATTTTCAAAGACATGGTTCGATATTTTTCGTTTTTGAAATCAATCCAATTAAGATGTATCATTAATATATCATTAATATATTATATATTCCATAGACAAATTAAAGTAATATAATAAATTCATATGTACATACTGATTTCTACAAAATTTTACAGAAATCAAACTGGATTTAAGACTGTACGCTGTGCAAAATTTTGTTTGAATCGGACAAATATTGAGAGTTTGGTGCACCATTTACCAAATATCGGACGAAACTATATAGGAGTTATGTCTAAATATGAACCGATTTCTACAAAACTTCACAGATATTAAACTGGACCTAGTTCAGTACGCTGTGCAAAACGTTGTCTCGATCGATGTGTTTGGTGCACCATTCAGATAAACCGATTTCCAAAAAAACTTAGTATGTATCAATACGGACCTATTTCAATACGATTTGAAAATTTTTGTATCAATCGGACAATCCTTGGGAGTTTAGGAAGCTATATCTAAATATGAACCGATTTCAACAAAACATCGCAGACATCAACTGGACTTAGTTCAGAAAGCTGTGCAAGCTTTTGTATTATTGTATTGTATTGGACAAATATTGGGAGTTTGTTGCACTCTTTACCAAAAATTGGACGAAACTATATATAAGAGGCTATATCTAAATCTGAACCGATATACACAAAACTTTGTATACATCAATATGGGCCTAATTCAGTACGTTGTACAAAATCTTGTTTCAATCGGACAAGCATTGGGAGTTTGGTGCACCATTTACATGAAATCGGACGAAAATATATATGGGAGCTATATCTAAATCTGAAGCATGTTTCTCTCGTTCTTGGGAAAAATACGTGACCTTTGCCAGGCAACTAAACATGGTTGTTATTCCAATCAGTGCAACCAATTAAATATTTTTTAAAGTAAAATAATTCATGTGTCTTCCATTATTTTGTTGAAATGAAAAGCATTGCTTCCATTCTTGAAACCCTAATCCGGTGGTTTCAAATACTATTTGCCAACATGATCCTTTGCTTTATCCTGCGGCTATAAAGTTTAGTTTTGCACTCAAGTCAAATACAGCAAAAACTAATACACGACTAAAAGTAGAAAAAACCTAACGTTTTCAAGTTTATTTGTAGTTGCTTTTTTGTTTTCCCGTGATTAAACAAGTTCGAAGTTACGAGTGAAAATGGCATTGATGACATAGCCATGGCATGGACAATGCACGTAAATTTGTCCCAAAAAACGCTGGAGAAGAATGAAAGAATACTGCAAAGTGATGGAAAACAAACAAAGTAAAAACTAAACTTAAAACACAAAGTTTTTCATACCATTATCCTAAGTAACAAGAAGAAAAAATCGTTGTAATACAAGTGAACAAAATAACAACAACAAGCATTCATTTAATGCCCATTACAGCTCAACATCACTTGGCAAATGTCTAGATGAAACCCTATTGAAATTGGGAAAATCGGTTATGATTTAGATATAGCTCCCATATATATTTTCGTCTGATTTTATGTAAATCGTGTACCAATGTCCCTATATACCTTTCGGTTTTCACGAAATTTGGCATAGTGTACTGAATTAAGTCTGGAATGATGTGTGCTAAGTTTCGTGAAAATCGGTTCAGATTTAGATACAGCTCCCATATATATTTTCATCTGATTTAATTTAAATGTTGTCCCACAGTGAAATTGTTAGGATACACATGTAGAATATACCCAAAGTATATTCATATTCTCAAAATACAATTGGTAACGTCTTGATGCTTTCCATGTCTTTGACATGGGACGCGGTGGGCTATTCAAACTTCAGTACATTGTGCAAAATTGTATGCCAATCGGCCAACTTTGGGCCTTTAATGCACCATTTACTTAAAATCGGACGAAAATATATACAAATCGCGTATTATAGCTTTGTGCAGCCGCAAGAGTTTGTAACGATCGTCATATCTCGACTAGCTGAGTCGATCTAGACATGTGTGTCTGTCCGTCCGTCCGTCTGTCCAATTGTAAACTGCAATTGTAAACTTTTAATTTTTTGGTTGTAAGGGCGCAGGAAGAATTCAGTAATAGTTTTTTTCGTTAAACAATATTTTTGCTTTCCATTAATTATTATTTCAAACATAACTAATGTATTTTCTTTCATATATATTTCCTACAATAAAAGTTATTATAAATTTCCGTAAAATATCACAGGTGGGATACCTTTAAACATACCCAGTAAACTCTTTTAAAAAACGGAGTTATTAACTTTTGGCTCGACTACAAATAGGCTAATAAGATTACGAAATTAGTTGTATTTATTACCATATACATTCTTGTTTTTATGTCATTTTATGTTTTAATAAATATTGATCAGAATTTTTTAATTTTCGAATATTTTTTTTGTAAATATTTTTTTTAATAAATAAATGCATTAGTGATATATATGAATACAATACATATATATTTGAACATAAACACTGTAAACAACCATGCCGTTCAAAAATACTAAGCTTTGTTCAAAGGTACCCCCTGGGGGCAGTTTTGAACACTTTGACTTCCTCCATTAAACCAGTAATAAAATATGTATATCAAGCTTTAATTATGTCATATGTATATTCATTTTAAAGGTTACATATCGTCAGCTAAAATGCAAAAAGGCGTAACTAACAAAAAATTAAAAATTGACTTTTTGAATGAATATTGTGAATGTCAATAAACTACATGTGTTGACAAAGTTTTACACGTCTGCGGTCAAAAAAGGAGCTTCTATTAACAAAAAACAAAAAGGCGCAACTTACAAAAAATTCAAATTTTTACTTAATTGTTATGATGCCATTAAACTAAATAACTAAATTTGTTAAAAAAAAATTATAGTCTATTATTCGTCATATGCAATATCACCCTGCCGGGCATACTTTTTTTGACATGTTTATAGTTTTCATTCAAAACAGTTTTTTGCTTCTCCTACACAATTATACTTTTGTTAGTTACGCCTTTTTGCATTTTAGCTAACGACATGTACCTATAAGTTAAAACTTAGAAGAAACCAAAAATTATAACATAAAAAATTTTATGAGGCTTGAAAGAAAAAAGTGTTCAAAGGTGCCCCCCTCTCCCCTATATCCAAGAGGAGTTGTTGGCCTTTAAATTGATACCAATTATATTGTCGTATATACTCGGATGTGGGAGTTGCACTTAAATATTTGCAGGTGCTTACGTATTCATATATGATTAAGTAACCCATTACCAACCTAGAGGGCGGAAATATATGTTAAAATTTTCCATAAGGATCCAGGTATGGTCAAGGACAACGTCTATAATCTTCGGTGATGATGAGATAAACTATAGGCCACTGTTATAATCACAACACAACCCACGGCGAAGGGAATCTGGTGATATTCGGAAAATATTTCAGTCTAAGGAAGAGGTGCTGTTGAAATCTAATAGTCGGCCCCGTCCGACTATACTCCACTGGTTTCAAAGATGAATTTATTTTTCTATACATTTTGTGAAATTATCGGGATTATTTGCAAAACTATTTGGATATGGCGTTGTTTTTGAAATGACTCACAGGATGATATAAAGAGTTTCAGCAACATATGTTCTGCACCTTTTAATTTAGCAACCTCTATATGTGGCGGTGTAGGGCACAACGCATTGTTATACCCTTCACTACATTGTGGTACAGGGTATTATGTCTTTGTGCATATGTTTGTAACAAGCAAAAGGAACCGAGATAGACCCATAGTTCCTTTTGAGAATATGCTCAGAATGACTTTCTGAGTCGATTTACGCATGTCCGTCCGTCCATGTATTTTTGTGAACAAAGTAAAGGTCGCATTTATGATCCGCTTTGATTTAGATATAGCTCCTATGTATAGTTTCGTCCGATTTTATGTATATGATGTACCAAACTCCCAAAATTTTTCCGATTGGGAAAAATTTTGCACAGCGCACTGAATTAGGTTCATACTTATGTATGCGAAGTTTTGTTAAAATCAATTCAGATTTAAATATAGCTCCCATAGTTTCGTCCGATTTTATGAATCAGGTCCATACTTATGTATAGTTTCGTCCGATTTTTAGGGAATGATGCAAAAAACTCCCAATATTTGTCCGATTGAGGAAAATTTTGTATAGCGAATGCAAATGAGGAAAAGATATGTCTGATAATTTTTTTGGAAATCGGTTCAGATTTTGATATATGTTTTATATATATTTTCATTCAATTTTATGTAAATGGTACACCGAATGGCCTATGTTTGTTCTATTTACACGAAATTTGGCAGGGGGTATTAAATTGAATATAGAGTGATAACAGAAAACAAATATTGTATGCAACGGGTTTTCAATAAGGTCCATGTGTTCATATATAGCCCCCATACGTAACTTTACTCGATTTCATACAAATGGTACACCAAAGAATCCAAGTCTGTCCGTCTGACATCCAATTTTTTGTGTATGAGATTTTTTCAATTGCTTAAAATATCTGTCTTGATAGCACATTTAATTTCGCCCGATTGCATCTCAATGGTCCTCCAAAGATTCTATGACTGTTCTATCTACAGGATATTGTAGATATTAGCATCTCGTGTATGTTCCCAAAGTGGTGAAGAGTATCATATAGTCGGTCCCATCCGACGTTTGAACTTTCCTTACTGTTTTTTTTTTTTTAATTTTTTTGTTACCGATAAATGCCTGCAAGGAAAATATCTTTCGTGACGAAGACAATGTTTTCACCGACACATACATATATATACAAATACACACATTTATTGAATTCATTTGTGTCACCCTAACTGGCAATCAGCTGCAACATAAAATATTCAAAGTTTTCCCCGTGGAAAAAAGAACTATTGATGGAAATTTCTATTCAGCTGAAAATTCCATTATTTTAATGTTGAGAGAAAAAAATTTTAAATTCTCGGAGACTGCACAAATCTAAATGCACTACTCCCCAATCGTTTGCTCAAATCAAAAAATGGTGGGGAATATCGAGAATCGTGGCTAGTTTGAAATAAAATATTCATGGATCTATCAATGGGGAAGTTGACGCCTCCTGCAATTCTCGATTTTTTTGGTGTTTGTTATCGCAAGCCTTATGAACTTCGATTGGATGTGTGTTTTGATTGCCTAGTTTTCTGATTCTTTTTTCTCACTAATTGAATCAGCATCTGTCATTGTTAAGACATGTTTTTCGCAACTTTTCCCCTTCTTTGCTTTTATGTGACTAGAGTCTGATATTGAAATATTAGGTTTCCGTATACGGTCATGCAGTAGTGGTGGTATTTGATTGGTGTTTTGCAATTGTTTTGATATTTAATTAAGTCCGAAATCCTGTTGACGGAAAATAAAATTAGTAAAATAGAAATATAGATATCGGTAAACGGGTTGGCAAATCCAATAGATTATATTTTATTTTTGACATAAAAAACAAATATCAAGCAGTATTACTGCACTTATGATTTTTCAAAATCTTTTTTTCTGCAATATGTTCATTCATAGTCATTACGTTAGCATATACAATATACATATAATATGCTGAGAGCAAAAATAAATAATCTTAAATCTTTATATTTTCTTTCTCTTATCCGGGAAATGTCCATATTTCTAATATTTGTTTTCTTATTTGTAGATATCTCTGCTAATGGATGGATCGCCGGGCATAAACACAAGGTGTATATGTCCTTTGCATGGATATCATTTTATAATATAATAAAATGTCCCGGTATGTATGCGAATGATTTGTTTGGTACTCCTTTGAATTCCAACCAAGCACACAACATGGTTAAGTCTAACACAGTCGTATTATTCTTCAATATTCCCATTACACAGCCTAAGCGGAAATGTTATATTTACGTCAGACGTAGTGAAGTATCCACAAACTACGAATGTATTTCATCGGAACAATAAAAAAATAGTTTTGTGCAAAATACACTTTAATACTTTGTGTTTTATTTTTGGCTTGTGGCAACAGAATTAACTGCTGAATAAGGTAAGTTGACGCTGTCTTTATTACACTGTGCAGTACAAAAATCTTGAACCAATCGGGAACGCCAAAATCTGAAAGCTTATGATGGTAGATGAAAACCCCTAGCTGCGTTTTAAATTATTAGCTAAGGTTTTAATGTAAACCAAGCTTTCATTTTTTCGACTAGGGGTGGATTTTCAAATAAATCATACTGATTATCTCGTAAACTATTGGAAATACTGATATTCACTCTTCAACAATGTTTTACCCCTTAATGAGATCTAAAAATTGTGCTTTAAGATAAAATCCAAAAAACAACAACATCATACTTAATATGGCACATCAATCAAAAATAACATACCTTTTCGAAGTTTTTTTTCAAGATTTTTCGTACTTGATTTATTATTTTGGTCAGGAGTATAAAGAAATATATTTTTGGTACATGGGTTAAGGAAAATATGCTGATTGTAAATATGTTCGCTTTCACAAATTCGGAAGCTGCGCACCAAAGTTATAGTACGCTTATTCAAAACTACCTCTATTTCTCAACCCAACACATCAATTCTGACCGCAGCAGAAATCTACATCTATACTAAATTTGGTGTTATTTTTATACCCTTCACCACACTGTGGTGCAGGGTATTATGCCTTTGTGCATATGTTTTTAACAGGCAAAAGGAAGCGAGATAGACACATGGTTCCTTTTGAGAATATGCATAGAATCATTTTCTATATCGATTTATGCATGTCCGTCCGTCTGCCCGTCTGTCTGTCTGTACATGTTAAATTGTGAACAAACTACAGGTCGCATTTATTATCCGATTTGGATGAAATTTGGCACAGCTCACTTATTTGGCCCAAGGACGAACCCTACTGAAATTGGGTAAAATCGGTTCAGATTTGGATATAGCTCCCATATATATTTTCGTCCGATTTATGGTAAATGGGGCACCAAAGTCCCTATATAAGTTCCGATTTGCACAAAATTTGGCATAGCGCACTGAATTAGTTCCAGAATAATGTGTGCCAATTTTCGAGAAAATCGGTTTAGATTTAGATAAAGCTCCCATATATACTTTCGTCCGATTTTTCTTAAATGTTCCATCAAAGTCCCTATATATCTTTAGATTTGCACGAAATTTGGCACAGCGTACTGAAGTACGTCTAGAAAGATGTGTGTTAAGTTTCTTGAAAATCGGTCCAGATTTAGATATAGCTCCCATATATATTTTCTTCCGATTTAATGTATATGGTCCACCAAATATCTTCTATGTCATTCGATTTGCACGAAATTTGGCACAGCGTAATGAATTAGGTATAGAATGATGTGTGTTAAGTTTCCTGAAGATCGGTCCAGATTAGATATAGCTCCCATATATATTTTCGTCAAATTTAATGTAAATGGTCCACCAAATACCCTATATCAGGTCTAGAATGATGTGTGGTCAGTTTCGTGATAATCGGTTCAGATGTAAATATAGCTCCCCTATATATTTTCGTCCGATTTAATGTAAATGGTGTACCAAAGTCCCTATATATCTTTGGATTTGCACGAAATTTGGCACATCGTAATGAATTAGGTCTAGAAGGATGTGTGTTAAGTTTCCTGAAAATCGGTCCAGATTTAGATATAACTCCCATATATAATTTCGTCCGATTTAATGTAAATGTTGCACCAAAGTCCCTATATATCTTTCGATTTGCACGAAATTTGTAATTATTATGTGTGTTAAGTTTCGTGAAAATCGGTTCAGATTTGGATAGAGCTCCTATATATATTTTCTCCCGATTTAATTCATTTGGATTCATTTTCATGTTATTGGTCCTTCAAAAATTCGACGTCTTTTAGGATTCATCTGTTGAATATACCCAAAGTGGTGAAGGGTATCATATAGTCGGCCCCGTCCGGCTTTACTACTTTCCACGCTGGTTCAAATATAAATTAAATGAATTCCTATTTGTTGTTGTTCGAGAATTTTTTCACAAATTGATAAATATCACGTATGGATAAATAGCACGCAACGTGTATAAGATTTTTATGCGCATTGCCAGTGAAAATAAACAGAAGTACACCTATTTTAAATGGATTGGTCAAGAACCGCCGGTGTGTCGACGCAATCAATTTTGAATAAAATACGCATATTATTCGCGTATCGATGTATTGTTGACCTAATTTTACGCAGATTCGCGAACATGATAATACAAACTGTAGAAGAGTCCTCTTTGACTGTCAATGAAACAGGTCCAACGTTTTGCGCCAATGTAACACACCTATCGTAGGGCGTCACTGAAACAGGCCTCTCGTTGGGCGTCAATGTAGAAGACCTTTCGTTGAGCGATGAAACGTTGGGCTGCAATACCTTGCTACGCAATTTGTAGCGATTCATAAATGAATACACGACTTGATTATTTTTAAAGACCGACTTTATTACTATTCAACGCAACCTTATCAGATGGATACTGCAATGTATCGTGTTTGAATGGAGATTGCGGAATGAGCCACTTTATCCTTACTCTGAGCAATCTTATCAGATGGGTACGATGTATCGTGTTTGAATGGAGATTGCGGAATGAGTGACTTCTTGTGTTTTCGTCGCTCTTTTATACCCTTTTCTGGGTTACAAAATTGGTTTATCGTTATCGATAATAGTATTAAGAGTTCGATAAAATTCTTAGATTATATACAGGGTTGTAGTTATATTTTGAATTTAAACTAGAGCTGCATTTATAGACTTAAATCTAGTTGGATAAATAAAGTAAATGAAGTTTACATCAATTCA
This sequence comes from Musca vetustissima, assembly GCF_032173495.1. Taxonomy (NCBI): domain Eukaryota; kingdom Metazoa; phylum Arthropoda; class Insecta; order Diptera; family Muscidae; genus Musca; species Musca vetustissima. The sequence goes on from NW_026884664.1 coordinate 24,311, forward strand.
TAGTAATCTTGATTTGTTTAAAATAGTGGATTGCTTCAAAACATAAATGTTTGTAAAAACAATTCGATGAAAAACGCGATTGTATGTCAAAATAAGTTTTTTTCAATTTTTCCGCCGTTTTATTGGGCGGAATTGGCATTAGATTCGCTACGTAAAACTAAAATCACGCGGGGTTCTACGGCATTTGAATGTACTTTCTTAAATTTAGACTCAAATAGTTTATTACATTGAAATTTACACACCAAATCATCAAATCATCTTTGGAATCCTATTGCAAAAAAGCTACGGTGAGCACTACATTAAACGAAGCAAAATCAGGAGTTCTACAATCCTAATCAGTTTAGTTTAGCAGGGCAACTCTTGGTCCAAAGGGGTCAGATAAGGCTGGGTTTTTAAAAATTCGTAGTAGAACGGTACGAAAAGTACTAAATGTAGTACCATTTGTATTTGGCGAACTGGTACAGCTAGACCCCTGAAATTTGGATTGTGGGACATTGTTGGAGTGTAGAATAGATGTAGCAAAGGGTTTTTTGGACATTCGAACTATAAGTATCCGAAAAGTACTAAAATGTACTAATTTTTGTACAACTTCGTAGCATGTGAATGGATAGAGATAAAAACTTGAAATTTGGAATGCGTATTAAGGTTGAGAAGTAGGAATCCTGAGATTTGAAATTAACATTACAGACGGAGAATAGATTCAGAATCTTGAAATTTGAAGTTATAATCACTGGGGAGTGTTGGAAATGTGTACTAAATGACACTAAATTTAGATTAAGAGTGAACCGATAGAGCTGGAATCCTGTAAATTGGATTGCATGATGTAGGTAGTAATGGTAATTTGTACATATGTGTTCTAAGTGACAATAAATGTGATACAAACTGGATTTAGATGAACCGATAGAATCCTGAAATGGAATTAACTGTTGTTAACTCATACTTATGATTATTAAATTAGTTAAAGTTACTAACTGGTACTTAATCTGCATTTGGGTGAAACTATACTTAATTTTTTTTTCAAAATAAGTATTACAAGAGTAGAAATGGTAAACCAGTAAGGAAGGCAGTAAAGTCGAACTGGGCCGACTATATGATACCATTCACCACTTTGGGTATATTGTACATATGTATCCTTACAATGGCATGTCAATGTTCCCTCGAAGGAACATACTCATGTCTTTCTGCTACCTATGATAAATTTAATTTCATCCGGGCAGATTTAGATTCCGCTGAGCACCATGGAACAAATTTATGGAAAACGATTTATTGCAAAATTGATACACGATATTCGGTACGCCGCATCGTTAATTTTAATCTCAATCAGACCCCCAAACAAAACACATTTGATAAGTTGTGCAAAATTTCCTGTTAATCGGACAAATATTATTAGTTTGGCCCACAATTTATGTAAAATCGGACGAATATATATATATATATATATATATATGGGAGATTTATCTAAATCTGAACGGATCTTCACGAAATTTATCACACATCATTCTATTCTTAATTCAGTACGCTGTTCCAAATTTCGTGCAAATCGTATATATATTTAGGGACTTTGGTGCACCATTTACCTTAAATCGGACGAAAATATATATGGGAGCTATATTTAAATCTGAATCGATGATCGCGAATTTCAATAGGGTTCGTCCCTGGGCCTTTGACACAAGTCACTTATATACAAACATATGCACAAAGACATAATACACTGGACCACAGTGTGGCGAAGGTGATAAAAATTAATACGTAATTTTTGGTTTAATGTTAAGTTTATTGAAAACTATAAATAAACATACTTACACAAGAAAATAATTATACATTAAAGCCAACCGTCAAATAAATAAAATGTCATTTTATGGGTTTTGTTGTCGGAGAAACCATCAACATAAAAACAAATGTTGAACAAAAAATGTCAAAGTGTCATGTCAATATAATAAAGCCTAATAAAACCAAAAGAAAAATATTTTAACTGGCAATTAAGGAAATTTCGATATTTTTAAAGAAATCGTTAATAATTTAGAAAGCACAGCAGGAATACAGAACTGAGAATATTGTACAAAAATACATGAAGGAGGGAAAGGAAAGAAAGTCGGACGGACCGACTGTATGATACCCTACTCCACTTTGAATACATAGAGTGTTCTATACTCAATTTAATACGTTATGCAAGATTTCTTTTCAATCGGACAAACTTTGAGAGTTTAGTGCACCATTCACATAACATCGGGCTAAAATATATATGGGAGCTATATACGAGAAACGCACAATTTCTCAAGACGTACAAAGTTATTACGTGTGCTCGCTATACACATTACATTATTCCCGATATATTCTTTTGGCATCACACCCAAGCTAATGCAATTCACTTAGTTACTTTCTTTGGTAACGATATTGCCTTTTCAAAACGTTCCAATGTGTTAAATTAAAAACTGCTTCTAACGATATTTCATGCCACAACTTCTCTAAAGTAAAGTGTGTGCCTACATATGCAAAACATATATAAATTGTATTCGCAATAGGTACATACGTAATCGATAAATTCGTCCGTCACGTTATAATATTTTTTTTAACAAAAGTAAAAATGGATTTGCAATTTCTTTAGAATTTTTTAAGAGCCTTAAATTTGAACAGACATTTCCAAATTTATTGAAAAATTATATTGGATCAGACATACTCAATTCACAATACAAACACACCCACACAAAGGCTGAATCATCTTCTCAAATATATACATTTTTTAAACAATAATAAGCAGTGTCAAACATAATCTCTTCAAGATGATTGCATATTTCAAATATATTTTAAAAAGATACATATACAAATTCGAATTGCAGACAGTAAATGTTATTAACTTTTCTGTACATTATATGGATATTAAATTGGAAAATAAAAGTGGATATTTGGTGTAGAAATACTATATATACTATATATACCAACACATTAATTCATTTTTCGCTTTCAAAGTAGAAAACGATGATAACAAATTTATGACATATTCCGTAAATTCTGTTTAAAGGACCTCTTAATAACCTATATACAAACATAGACACATACTTATGCTTTTCTTAATTGACATATTTCGCATCCACGTAGTATTGTACAACAATACAACACATGGATGAAATTTGTCACTACAGTCGACTCCGCTATACTGAAATGGAGAAAAATAAGCGGAGTTCGGTTAATGGAAAATAATTTCAAGTATCCGATATTCTCATAAGTGAACATTTTTTCAATTTCAGGTATTTCAATAATTCATATTTTTTGTCGAATTCGTCGTTTTCGAATTTTATGAAATGCATAAGGGATTTTTGTTATGAACTGTCTTTTTTCTGAGTATTATTAAAATGCGCGGCTTGTAACGAATCTTACATATATTGTAAGAAGGAAAATATAGATCCAAAAGGTTTCATACTAACCAATTTAAGTCATTAATAGCTGGTTTGCTGTAATAAGGGGTTGTGGACGACCTCCTTAAAATTTTGTTAATAATGGGACCTCCTTTTGACATTTCCCCTATAAACTGTATTTATTTTGGTACATTTTTGTTATTTGTATATAAAATATACAAATGCGGAACGAAGGTTTTTTCGAATTTTACAAATGCCTTTACAAGTTTGGCCGAACGAATTTAACGTTCTTCGACGTCAAATTTATAAATACTCGACACATACGTTCCATATGTCGGAAAGTCATTAATTACAGAAAAATATCTGTTAGGGTGGGCTTTGAAGATGCGTATTCCTCAATGCAAAAAATTCTGTCATTATCCTTCATTCTCATGATTTTCAGTAATACGGAGTGATTTGAAAGGAAATTGCAATATTTGCCTCCAAAAGCTATTTCAGTTATCCGATGTTTTCAGTTATGCGAAGTTTCACTTATGCGGTGTAAATTGTGAGCGTTTAACGTAAAATGTAATGGTGCTGGAAATCAATTTCAATTATCCGATATTTTTCAATTAAGCGATTTACAGTAAAGCGGTGTCGACTGTACATTTTTTCGATTTACACGACATTTTGCCTAACGCATTAAATTCTAGAATAATGTGTGTTAAGTGAAATATATGTCTCATATATTAGGTTGGAGAGAACGAAATCCATTATTTTTTCGGCAGATGGCTGTACTGATAGATTTCTCGTTAGGTGCATTCAGTTGTGAGTTGCAGGGTGTTTAAAATGGATGTGAACAAAGATAAAATTCGGCATATTTTACACATTGAATGGTTTTATATTTGAATGGTGTTTATGGTTCCGATACTGTAACAACCAATTGTGCAATTTTGGTTCCTTTCAGGAATTTTTGATGTTAAAGCTGCAACTCGCACGAATATGTCGATAAAACGGACAGTCGTAACATCGGCCAGGACCTAAACATCGACCATAAACTTGTTTTAAACCATTTACATTTGATCAGAATTGGCCAACAGGAGAGGTGTCGTATTCCACCAGGATAACGCTAGGACCACACATCTACTGTGACTCGCCCGAAACTTCGGGAGCTTCTTTGGGAAGTTTTATTGCATCTGCCATACAGTCCGGACATGGCACCAAACGATTATCATCTTTTTCTTCCATTGCAAAATTTCTTTAATGAATTAAAATTGGTATCTAATTTCACAATTACATCGACAACTAAAGTATTTGGCAAAGTTACGTTTAAAATGGCAACAAATCATATAACAAAACTTGCATATTTGGGTCAAATCGGACATTCCCAAGCATGTTAAATTAAGTCCTATAATTCATATAAAAATAGTGGATTTCGTTTTCAGAACCTAATAAATTCTTACGAGTTTGTGAAATGATGCTACAATAACCAATTTTGTCACTTTTACACAAAATTTAGCATGGCGCGCCATATTGGGTCTAGAAGGATGTGTGTTAATGCCAGATAAGATATAGCTATAAGGTTGCCAGATTCCGATTCTCAGAAAGTTTCGTTTATAAAAGCTGGACAACAAAAATACAGAGAAATTGGTAATTTTAATGGTGTGCAAATATTTTTTTTAATATCACTTGTTACTGGTTCGTCTGCGTTTTTATACCCTCAGAATGAGCCTCATCAAAATATTGGTTTTAGACCCCATGTTTCATTGGACCAAATCATTTTCAAACAATTTGGAATCGATTTACAAATGTCCGCCCGTTCCTCTGGCCGACTGGTGCGCAAGAAAAAAATTGTACATAGAGAAGGCCTTTACCACACTGTGGTACAGATATTATGTGTTTGTGCATACATTTGTAACAGGCAAAAAGAAACGAGATAGGCACATGGTTCCCCTTGAGAATAACATTTTATTACCCTCTCAGTTGTTTTGTGCATGTCCGTCCGTCGGTCCATGTTAAATTGTAAACAAAGTACTGGTCGCATTTATCAGAATTGAATGAAATTTGTCACAACTCATTTATTTGGCCCAGAGACGAACCATATTGAAATTGGGAAAAATCGGTTCAGGTTTAGATATAGCTCCCATATATAGTTTCATCCGATTTAATGTAAATGGTGCATCAAAGTCCTTATTGAATTGCGTATTGAATTGAATATAGAATGATGTGTGCTTTGTTTTGTGAGAATCCGATCAGATTTAGATATATTTTATATTTTCGTCCGATTTAAAGTAAATGGTGCACCACAGTGAGTCTAGAACAAAGGGTGTTAAGTTTCGTGAAAATTGGTGCACCAAAGTCCCTATATGTCTTCCAATTTTCACGAAATTTGGCTTAGCGTACTGAATTAAGTCTGTGCTATGTTTCATAAAAATCTGTTCAGATTTAATTCCTAATGTTTGTCCGATTGAAACGACATTTTTCACAACGTATCAAACTGAGACTAGAATCGCGTTATTGCATTTTGTAGAAAGTATTGGAGACGCATACATAGTTTCCATATCTATTTCTAACGGGTGTCTGATTGGGATTAAATTTTTCAACAGTGCGGCATTTTTTCGTTCGTTCCCACGCCTCTCACACCCGCCCCTGCCGACCGAGGGGGCTACCTCCCTATACGCAGGGAGCACGTACACACCAAAGACCGTACTAAGGCGGGTTAGTAGTGGTTTAACAATACCGGCTACAGATAGATCATCAGCCGGCAATTAGTAATAATAAAACAATTATAAATTAGAAATTAGATACATTAAACAGACATTACATTACATTAACATACATTAAACAGACAACAGTAAACAAAAGCTACAATATAAAATTTGACAACTGCTGCTCAAATTTCAGGGTCTACTGTTTCCAAGCCCAGTATAGAATTCTTGATAGCATGCAATGGTCTACTTAGGCATATTACATTACTTATGCTATTATATATTAAATATAAGGACCTCATTGGGTTGTTTTGTTCGTAATTAGTTCTCGCGATGGACAATTTCAACGGTTCAAAATTACGTGTTCTTCGAGAGGGAACATTATTTCTCCCGTAAGAAAAGGTGAATCAATCAGACCACGTGTTAATTTAATAATAAATAATGCTCTTAACATGAAACATCTTTTTTCTAGTGTTGGAAGATTAATTATCAATAAGCGACTTTTAAAAGGTGGAAGTAATTCCGATGGGTTCCAATTTAGGCCACGTATTTTTTTTAAATTAAGAGACATTCCATTTGCACTGCACCAGTTAAAGAGTGAGTGTAAATCGTACTGTAAATAAACTGAGTTATGTGTATTTGTATGCGAAACAGCTTGACATCATCTGCATACATTAGTATTTTGGAGTAACGAATGGAGATAAAGAACAAACAATAACGGACCCAAATGACTTCCTTGCGGAACTCCAGAGGAAACAACAATATCTTTAGAAAAGGAATCACTGAACAAAACTTTTTGGGTACGATCCTCTAAATAGGATGAAATCCAGGTTAAGAGAATTGACGGCAACCCTATAACATTAAGTTTATGGAGCAATAGCTTATGAACTACACTATCGAAAGCTTTACTGAAGTCTGTATAAATAACATCAGTCTGTTGTTTATTTGCGAAGCCATTGTGAACATGACAAACAAATTTAAGAAGATTGGAAGTAGTAGATCTGCCTTTCATAAAACCGTGTTGAATAGGGGAAATAATACTTTTTATAAAATGTGATATTCTTCGTAAAACTAAGAGTTCAAAAAGTTTAGGTGTGTCACTTAACTTCGCAATACATCTATAATTATCTATAAAACATCTATTACCAGATTTATGAAGGGAGATAACATAGGTCGACCTCCAGAAATGCGAAAAATAACCTGTATTTAAGGAATAGTTAAATATATTTGTAAGGGGTTAAAAATAATTCATTAGCACAACGAATAGCTTATATCAAGTTTGCTTTAAATCAATTACTACTACTATTACTACTACTCGAAATCAGCCGATTGAAATGAACTTTAGCATAGGTTGCAGAAAGACATGTGTATAGATTGAAGTTAGTAGGTTCAATTATAGATAAAGATCACATATTTAAAATCGTGCAATTTCATGTCAATGTTCCTTAGTGGGTACACTGACATGGAATTGTTAGGATAAATGTGTAGAATATACTCAAAGTGGTGAAGGGTATCATATAGTCGACCCAATCCGCCTCTTCTACTCTCCGCACTTTTTATACCCACCACCATAATTTTGTTTTTCCGTTTGTAACTCATCGAAATAATCATTTCCGACCCTATAAAGTATATATATATTCTTCATCAGCGTAAAATTCTATGACGATATATTAAGATAGATCGCCAAAATTTTGCATAGAGTCGTCTTTTGTCTGCAGGCAGGTCAAGTTCGAAGATGGGCTTTATCGGTCCACGTTTAGGCATAGCTTCCATATAAGGGTACCGCCCAAATTTCGGTATTTTAGGGTTCTTGAGCGGGGTTTTCAACAGAATTGGGGTTCTTATTGGGTACCAAATTTCCCCAATAAAAATTATAAATATAGGTCCACTTTTTCTGGTAGCCCCATATAAGGGTGCCTCCCAATTTCCAGTTTTTGGGGGGGTTTGACCGGATTTTTTCATCGAATTGGCTGTAATTTAGTAATTTGAGTTCTTATTGGTTAGAAAATCTCTCCACAAAAAATTATAAATATAGGTAAATTTTTTCGGATAGCCCCCATATAAGGGTACCTAATTTTCGATATTTTGATGTTCTTGAGCGCCATTTTCAACCGAATTCGCTGAAATTTGGTATTTTGTAGTCGTATATGGTAACAAATCTCCCCACCAAAAATTATTAATATGCACCCCTTTTTAGGGGTAGTCCCCATATAGCCCCCTTTTTATACCCTACACCACACTGTTGTACAGGGTATTATGTATCTGTGCATATGTTTTTAACACGCAAAAATAATCGAGATAGACCTATGGTTCCTTTTGAGAATATGCATAGAATCACTTTCTGAGTCGATCTATGCATGTCCGTCCGTCCATGTATTTTTGTGAGCCCCCTATATCTTTCGATTTTGGGTACAGCGTACTGAATTACGTCTAGAATGGTGTGTGCAAAGTTGCGTGAAAATCGGATCAGATTTACAAACATCTTCTATAAATATTTTCGTCCGATTTTAATGGTGCACTAAAGACTCCTAGCTAGTCCAATTGACACAACGTACTGAAATTAATATTAATTAATCTCTGGCAACTTTCCTTGAAATCGGTTCAGTTATAGATATAGCATAGTTTCCATATATAATTTCGACTTATTCATGTTTATTGTACACCAAACAATCAATGAGTGTTTGAATAAGATTAAATTTTAAGCAGTGCAGCATACCGAATAACGTGTGTCAAGTTTGCTTTAAATCGATTTAAAAAAATTTATAATAGGTAGCAGAATGACATATGTAGGGATTCATATTTTTCGGTTTAAATATAGATAAAGATAACATATTTAAGTTTCATGTCAATGCCCACTCCGGCTTTACTATTTTCCTTACTGGTTTATATTAAAATAGTTATCTGATTTGTTCCGTGTGTTGCGGTTGGGTAGTCGTTACGGGGAATAGTCAATTTTACCATACAAAGTCTATTTAGTCATCTGTTGTAAGCTTACCGCCTTCTAAAGATATTGTGATAAAAAAACTCAAACATGACTATAATGAAATATATCGGCAGACATTTAGGCATCTCCTCAATATTGTGATACCTCCTGAAGGAAAGATTTGAGATAAACAATTAAAATATTGGGTTCAAAATTGGCATATACCGGTCATTAATTAGGCATAGCCCTCATATAATAATATCCCCAAATATACTCTATTTCCTACACTATATAATCAATATTGGTCCCTCTTTAGGCATACCCTCATATAACTTTGTAATCTAAATTACAGTAGTTCACTCTACCATGCGATGTCGGTATCAGTCCAATTTTTGGATCTTACAGATTTTAGGAAAAATCCCCATTAAAAATTGCTGAAGATTGTATTTAGCGTACATAATGGTTTACATAAATTTGTTTGTAGAATTATCGGCATATGCCCACTTTTTGGTATGTTCCCTATATTTTCATTGCATGTATCTGTCAGTATCCAAAGTTCGGCCCGGCCGAACTTAACACTTTTTCACTTCTTTGGTTTTTTGCTATGTGATCTGGCAAAAAATTGGACCAATATTCAAAGATTTTTGCAGGAAGATTTGGTACCCAATAGAAATATAACATACTAAACTACAGTTAATTTAATCGACAAACGTGTCCACAATCCTCAATATACCATAATTTAAATCGATAAGAATAATTTTTAAGATTATACTCATTAGGGCGGGCCACATTTTTTGTCGATTAAATCCAGCCCCTAGGGTGATTCTATGGACAATTCTAAGCAACGTTTGTGGAGGAACTATATCTATCTATCACGATTTTCGAGTCTCCCACTTTAAAAAAATACATGTTTATCAAGTAGATTATTCTGGCGTATTTCACTGCTGGTTTGACGTTAAATACTGCTAAAAGTCACTTGTCCAACACAAATGTTCATTTTCATGCAACATTTGAATATTCTGAACACATCGCCTAGACAAATAACATACATCACATACGTACATATTCCGCAACCACACAAAAGGCAACACATGAGAGGGGTTTGTTCTCGTGTTGGTGGTCACCAGTTCGGTAAGGCCTGCGACATCACTTTGAAATGTTGTCACTCTTAAAATTGCTTCTACTACTAGAGCGAAAATGTGGTCATGAAATCTGAAGTACTATACAAGGACTTTCTAAGCCCTCATCATATGTTTGGATGTATGTCGGTATACCTACTATCAAACACCCCACAAAGCTATATACCGAGATGTATTTTGTATTCGTGACATGTCTTCAAACCAAAGTGACATGCAAATTATATGCTCTATGATATGGCTATAATTGTCGCTGCTGATGTTACAACACGCCCGTACGTCGAAAATGTCGATAAAATCGGAAAAATTTTCGAAGTTGTAGCATACAACCAACATTTAAGAGGCGAATTCTGATATTAAGCTAGCGCACGTACTTGGTTCCGGCCTACTCGCCGGAGGGGTAGGTTCGATCATATTCTAGCTATTTGTTATCGCTACGATTAAATTATTTTAAATATACGTGCAATTAAAAGAGGAAGACAGAGGGAAAGTATATAATCAATCGAATTGGCAAGCTATGTGATGGACACTGAGGTGATAGCAGTCCATTATGCCCTCCCAACCTGGTCATAGGTGTATTAACCTGGATAAGAAATTGATCCTATGACCCCTAGTGCAATCGTGGCTGGTCTACCTAGACTATCTAGAAATCAAACAGGAGTTGTATGAAATTAATCCCAAAACATTTTTAAATTTATTTGAAAAAGTGCAAAATTCATGTTATTTCAGTATGAATGACTGTACGACGGTGATCATATATTAACATAGAAATGTTTTCAATCATATCCTATATTATACTATTTTCAGGTGTCGAGGCATTGGGCTAACAATAAAAAATAATTCTCAACAAAATATTAAAAAAATTAATTATTAAAAATATATTACAATACTGGTTTTTCTTGGTACCCATGCTAATATCTTTAAACGCTTAACAATGAGATACGTGTGTATTGTTCACACCGATTTGCCGGTGCGCAAGCAAAAAGACAATATGAAGATACAGCGGACAAATGCAATACATATGTATTTGGAAGATTTTTTGATGTTTTTACACATATTCTACTGTGTGGCAAATAAAAATGTTTTTTGGAATAAAATAAAAGATTTTTTCCGTCATCACTGTCGCTTTCTTCACGCTTCAAAAAAAAAATATGAAATGAAGTTTAATGGACACGTGTGTGGGCTAGGATAAGAGAGTACTTACAGTTTGAATGTCAACTCAGAGTAGCGTCACCGTTGAAAGATCTTTCGTAGTGGTTGCTGCTGTTGATATTAAGAGAGAATTGTAACTGATATTGCTCTTTGTTTCGGTTTCTTTGTTACACACTTCATCTGAAAGGCGACAATTATTATTGAATGTAGGTATGTAAAGATCTCTGCCAACAGTCAGCTACAAACATAACATATTGATACGCACAAACATCATTATTGTAAATATGTATGTCATCCCAATATGACTTGTATGTAGGTTTGTGCGTTGTATTACTTATGTTTGGAGCCAATTGTTGAAGTCACTGATTCGAGAACAATGTGATATCAAGAAAATCATTTAACACTGAAACTTAAAACTATGGTTGATAATTTGCATATTAATTTAACTAATATTAGTATGAGGCAATGAAGAATAATATTACGGTGTAGCAACTCCTGATAATAGTTGCGATTAAATAAAATGTTCAAGCAAATTCATTAGGAATTAAAGTTATATAATTTTAAATAGAAAAACTATTTCGTACCCATAATAACAAATTGTAACAATTAATAATGCCTTGAGTAGCACCGATTTGAAATATTAAACTTTAAATTTATACTTATGAATAAGGCTGGCTGACAGTGGACGTCCGAACAAACCGTGCTGAGTGGGTGCATCGAGTTTGGAATATTCATAGTAATTCCTTAATGTATTTCAGGATGTTGGTTAGGTTTTTGATTATCTCACTTTTTGATACCACTAGTCGTCACTAACATCGCAAATCATCGGTTTTTTGATACCATTGAGAATATCCAGTTTTCGCTGATATTAAATTTATTTTGAGAGCCACTCCGGGAAAATCGAATAGTATTAAAATTGTTGGACTTATATTGCTGTATTACTTTAATTAACGGCGCACATTTCTAATAATTCAATTGCCTTAATGCTCTGCGATTACACGTGATTTTATCAAATAACTATAGTTCAACAGAAGTGTACATGTGACTGACTACTCTCATTAACGTTGTATATGCTGCTGGGTTTTGCGCTGCACAAAGCAAATAAAAAAACAGTATTTTTATGTCTGGCAAACGCAATGACAACAACAATGATTATATGCTGGGTGCCAATCCTAATGAGAGTAGTAGAATTAACAATATATTTTTGCATTCCCTCTGTGCACAATCTAACTGAGAAACTTGCCGCATAGCGAGATGGCACCATGAACCATAATTATTTTCTTGTTAAAATGGCTGTGAATAATTATGATTGAATTGTAACGACCGATAACGATCATTAATTATATTAATTCCCAATCAGCTCGAATTTAGGGGAATTTTTAGCAAGAAATCCGTTCAGATTAATGAAAATCTTACTTGGTAACAAAAAACTGGTAGAAATTTACTTTTTAACAAATTTCCCAAAATGAAGTCTTTACAGGGATGAATTGTTCGGCAAAATGGCAGAGAACCATCCGTTTTGAGGCCACGAAACCTATCCAACGCTGGCCACGAGCTACGAATTTCCAGGCAATGGATTAACAAGGCAAGAACGTAATCCTAAAGATGGTACTAACTTTATATTTTAATCGAGTCAAGTAGGCGAATATGAGGTGTATATGGCGTTGCCAAATTGTATCCAAAGATCTAGAAAGAATGTTTCCGGAAGAAAAACCCCAAGCAAGTGCAACTCTTACAAAGTTGACCTTTAGCAGTCGTAACAGGGGCAAAAAATCGACCATAACGCTGTTTTAAATGATTTACACAAAACTGGATTCAAAAAGAAGCTCGATATTTGGGTACAACACCAATTAACAGAAAAAATAGGATGGACCGAATTTCCATCTGCGAAGCCTTGGCCAAACGGAACAATATAGACCCATTTTTAAAACGGATGGTGAGTGGAGATGAGAAATGGATCACATACGATGACCCTGTTCGAAAACGATCGTGGTTAAACGGTGGCCAAACCAGGACTAACGGCCAGGATGTTTTGCTATTATTTGCTTCCATATGGCCAAACGCTAAATTCTGATCTTTATTATAAACCACTGGACCTTTGAAGGTAGCAATTGACCAGAATTGGCCAACAGAAGAGGTGTCGTGTTCCGCCAGGACAACACTAGGCCACACACATATACAGTGACTCGCCAGAAACTTCTGGAGCTTGGTTTGGTTTGGAAGTTTTAATGCATCCGCCATATAGTCCAGACTTGGTACCAACCGATTATCATATTTTTTCTTTAATGATAAAAAATTGGTATCTAGGTAGAATTTTGAAAATCGACTACTAGAGTTTTTTGCAAATAGAAGTCATGCTTTGAGTGAGGGCATTATGGAGTTACCTTTAAAATGGCAACAAATCATACAACAAAACGGTGAATATTTAGCCCAAATCGGACATCCCGAAGCATGTTAAATAAATTCCAGTCGCAGCTCGTCTGCATTATAAATTATTGAAACACGGTGCCCGGACCGTTCTTGTTGAGTAGTTGTGAGGCACTGATTTTATTGGAAATTATTTATCCTTAGATACTACTTAAACTACCTTACTTATCAGTAAACTATTTGTTCCAATAATAGAATTTGATCTGTGGAGAGTTTTCCCATTATGTGCGTCATAAAATCTCAACACCAACAGTCTTATCAGCGTTGCGTGCGGGAATTTAGACTCTTATCTTAAAACAATCGAACGTTCAAATCTTCTGTAACATAAAATTCTGTTCAAAGTATTTCCAACCCCTATAGTTGCTATAAAAATAATGGATTCCTTTTTCCCCAACCTAATATTACTACCCCCATGTATTGGGTATTATGTGGATTTTAAGCATGTTTTTAACCGAATTGGCTCTAATTTGGAACTTTGGGTTTTTATGTGGTAGCAAATCTCTCTACTAAACATTATCGATATAACGTACGCTATCGATTGAAACATAAATAAATTGCATTTAGAATAACACGGAAGTACATGTTATTTTTACGGTTGTGATGCTGAAACATTGTGTAAACATAAAATCATAACATTGCTTCTCAATGTTGTTTTATATTTATTTATAATTTCAAGTTATGAAAAATATATGTTCCGATACCATATACACTCAATGTATGAACATTGTAATGGCAGAAAATGTATACAATGTTAGACAAAACATTGTCTAACATAAGACTTTGTTGTTCAGAACAATGTGTAACAATGCAGAAAATGGGATTACTTTGTGAAATGTCTTTATGTAATAGAAACATATTTACTTTACAGAAATTGGAAGTATGTCCTATTAGATCTGCAATGCTAATCACAGACCAGAGCGTACAATTAAATATTTTCAGTTTTAAATAAATTTAAAAAACAATTTCATCTCAACATTTTATTTGTCCATTTAACATTCACCATTGTTATTTTATTAAGGGTTTCTTTGTCAAATTACTCACAGTGCACAATATAAAAGTAAATAATGGACATACCTTTCCTTTGATGGCCAATCTTCAAAGCACTAAAGTTATTCCTTTGAAAAATCATAAATCTTTGTTCGAATTACAAACAAAACCCCAGTGACATTTATTTTCAATCAAATCACATAATTGACCAAGGCCTTTTCGGTATTTATTAGTTAAATGGTGCAGAACATTTCACGTTCACGTGAAATAAATACAGGAAAAGGAAAATGTATATGAGCTAACATAGGAAAAGTATAATAAAGCGTAACTTTGCCCCTAATGGTTTAATGTAAAAGGTAAAGATAACAAGTGTTCCTATTCCCAAAGCCTATTCCCAAGGGCTATGCCTAATTAATGACCGATATATGTCAATTTCTAACCCAATATTACAACAAATGGCTAAATCGTCTACGAATTCCATATTTTGTAGGGTAAAAACTGACTATTTTGTGTAACGACTATCCTCCTAACACACAGAACAAATGAGCTAACTATTTTAATGTAAACAAAATTAATATACTATCCATACTATTGTGGAGGGTGTAAAAATTGGGTTACATGGGGAATACCCCTTAAAGGAGGCAAATATTAATAATTTTTTACCATATACGACTACAAAATACCAAATTACAGCCAACTCAGTATACCGTTCTATGGGAGCTATGCCTAATCGTTTACCCATATTGCCCATCTTGCAAAATTTTGGCGATCTATCTCAATTCGTTTAGAGGCTAGAGTGACTACAACAGACAGATGGACATGGCTAAATCGTCATAGAATTTTACGCTGGTCAAGAATATATGGTCATTATAAATGCAAACGGACGTAACAAACGTTATAAAATCTATAAAAATGGAGCATGGCTGGAATTTGTTTCAAAGTTTAACCGCTCTATATAGCCGTTTTAATTTTTTGAGAAAAAATTATTTATTTATTTTATTTTTTATACCCTTCACAACTCTGTGGTACAGGGTATTATGTCTTTGTGTATATGTTTGTAACATGCAAAAGGAAACGAAATAGAAACATGGTTCCTTTTGAGAATATGCATAGAATCACTTTCTGAGCCGATTTATGCATGTCCGTCCGTCTGTCTGTCGATGTTAAATTGTAAACAAAGTACAGGTCGCATTTATAATCCGAATTGGATGAAATTTGGCACAGGCCACTTATTTGGCTCAAGAACGAACCCTATTGAAATTGGGAAAAATCGGTTCAGATTTAGATATAGCTCCCATATATATTTTCGTACGATTTAATGTAAACGGTCCATATATATCTTCCGATTTGCACGAAATTTTGTACAGCGTAATGAATTAGGTCTACAATGATGTGTGCAAAGTTTCGTGAAAATCGGTTCAGATTTGGATATAGCTCCCATATATATTTTCGTCCGATTTAAGGTAAATGGAGTACCAAAGTCCCTATATATTTTCGATTTGTATGCAATTTGGCACAGCGTAATGAATTAGGTCTAGAATGATGTGTGTCAAGTTTCCTGAAAATCGGTTCAGATTTGGATATAGCTCCCATATATATCTTCGTCCGATTTAAGGTAAATGGTGTACCAAAGTCCATATATCTTTCGATTTGCACGGAATTTGGCACAGCGTAATAAATTAGGTCTAGAAAGATATGTGTTAAATTTTGTGGAAATCGGTTCAGATTTAGATATAGCTCCCATATATATTTTCGTCCGATTTTAGGTAAATAGTGCACCAAAGTCCCTTTATGTGCTTCGATTTGCACAAAATTTGGCTTAGCGTACTAAATTGAGTCTAGAATGATGAGTGGTGAGTTTCGGGAAAATCTGTCGTGATTTCGATATAGCTCCCATATATATGTTCGTCCGATGTTATGTAAATGATGTACCAACGTAGCTATATATCCTTCGAATGTGTGTTAAAACGATGTGTGTTAAATTTCGTGGTTGTCGGTTCAGATTTAGATATAGCTCCCATATATATTTTCGTCCGATTTTCAGTAAATAGTGCACCAAAGTCCCTTTGCATCCTTCGATTTGCACGATATTTCGCATAGCGTGCTGAATTAAGTCTAGAGCGATGTGTGTTAAATTTCCTGAAAATCGGTTCAAATTTAGATATAGGTCCCATATATATTTTCGTCTGATTTTAGGTAAATAGTGCACCAAAGTCTCTATATATCCTTCGATTTGCACAAAATTTGGCATAGCATTCTGAATTAAGCCTAGGATGTGAAAATCGGTTCAGATTTAGATATAGCTACCATATATATTTTCGTCCGATTTTAGGTAAATAGTGCACCAAAGTCCCTATATATCCTTCGATTTGCACGACATTTAGCGTAGCGTAC
Organism: Musca vetustissima; assembly: GCF_032173495.1. Classification (NCBI taxonomy): domain Eukaryota; kingdom Metazoa; phylum Arthropoda; class Insecta; order Diptera; family Muscidae; genus Musca; species Musca vetustissima. Next base: position 41,370 of record NW_026884664.1, read on the forward strand.
TGAATTAAGTCTAGAAAGATGTGTGTTAAATTTCGTGAAAATCGGTTCAGATTTAGATATAGCTCCCAAAGTATATATTTTCGATTTGCACGAAATTTAGGTAAGTCTAGAAATTTGTGTGTTAAATTTGTAAAACCAAAGATATTCCATATATACATAGTGTACCAAAGTTCCTACATACCCTCAGATATGCACGAAATTTTGCATAGCGTACTGAATTAAGTCTAGAAATTTGTCTTTTAAATTTCGTGAAAAACGGTTCGGGTTTAGATATAGGTCCCATATATATTTTCGTCCGATTTTATGAAAATGATGCACCAAAATCCCTATATATCCTTTCATTTGCACGAATTTGGATTTATAAGTAAATGAGGAACTGAAAATATGGCCGAATGTAAAAACATACTGAAATAAGGGTAACCTAACATGCGACAAGTTTCGATGAAGTTGATTAAGATTTCGATATTTTGCTTTGAATTTATTTACATAATTTTGTCCTATTCTAAGAAGCAACTTTATATCTTATCAAAATTTAGTATAGGTTGCAGAATGACATGTTTATGGTCCTTCAAAAATGCGACGTCTGTTAGGATTCTATCTGTTGGATATACCCAAAGGGGTGAAGGGAATCGTATAGTCGGCCCCGTACGACTTTACTACTTTCCTTACTGTTTTTTTTTTTTTTGGGTTTTTAAAGGTTTTATGTCAGTTACGTCCTTTGACATGAATTCAAGCAAAGTACAACACAATTGTAGTACACCAAGAGACTAGTAATTATCCGATTGCGACTAAAATTTGTACAGCGTACCAAATTGTTGTTGTTGAAATCGGTTCAGATTTCGACATAGCTCCCACATATATTTTCGTCCGATTTTTTACCAAAAACCAAGTTAAAAACTAAGGAAGATCTTCACCGATTGGCTTTATCCTAGTTCATACGATAGCTATACACTCACAGAGAAACGTGTAAAAATTTGGAATCGATTGGGTCATTAGTTTTTGAGTTATCGTGCCCACCATTCACAAAAGAGAAAAACGCGTTTAACACTAGAACGCCGAAGGCGGTCATTTTAACCGCTTTCCAATATCAAGTACAAAAGCAACTGTGCATTTAATGCCACTTTTTTAAAATTTGGCGAATTTTTTATAATAAACGTAATTCTATGAGGTACAAAAAGTCACCATGTTTTTAAAAAAAAAGTGTCATTAAATGCACAATTGCTTTTGTACTTGAAATTGGAAAGCGGCCAAATTGACCGCCTTCGACGTTCTAGTGTTAAAGTTTGAGAAGCCCTTTAGCCGTCACTTGATACTGACACAGAAAAATCGGCTATATCTTCAAGAGTTATTGGGATTTTCACATGAAATTTTGTGAAGACATTCTTGAATTAGTGTAGATTCGAATTAAATCAATCGGCCTAGCAAGAAAGGTTATAGGTTTTAATACAAGAAAGGTTATAGTAAGTTCAGTACATTGTACAAAATTGTGTGCCTGTCGGCCAAACTTTGTGTCTTTAGGCAACATTTACATTAAATCGGACGAAAATATATATGGGAGCTATAGCTAAATCTGACCCGATTTTCTCGAAACATGACACACATCATTCTAGCCTCAATTCAGTACCCTATGCCAAATTTCGTGCAATTCGAAAGATGTATAGGGACTTTAGTGCCCATTTACATTGAATCGGATGAAAATATATATGGGAACCAATTTTCTCGAAACTTGATTCAAGTCATTCTAGACTCAATCCAGTACACTAGGCAAAATTTCCCGCAATCGAAAGATATAGAGGGACTTTGGTGTACCATTTATATAAAATCAGACAAAACTATATATGGGAGCTATATATAAATGTGAACCGATTTTCTCGAAACTTAACACACGTTATTCTGGACCTAGTTCAGTACTCTATGCCAAATTTCGTGCAAATCGAAAGATTTATAGGAAATTTGGTGCACCATTTACATTAAATCGGACGTATATATATATATCTAAAACAGATCCGATTTTCGTCCTTGGGCAAATAAGTGACTTACGCCAAATTTCATCCAAATCGGATTATAAATGCGACCTTTACTTTGTTTACAATTTAACATCTACAGACGGACGGACATGCATAAATCGACTCAGAAAGTGATTCTATGCATATTCTCAAAAGGAACCATATGTCTATATCGTTTCCTCTGGCCTGCCATAAACATATGCACAAAGACATAATACACAGTGTGGTGAAGGGTATAAAAACATACTATTGTAGTTACGTCCGTTTGAATTTATGTAGTTAGATCGCTGTTTTTGACGTTAGATGTCTAATTTTTTGTGTGAACATGTAGTTTGATTAGCCGAACAATAATAAAAAAAAAACAATTTCGAATTTTTCTATAGTTACGTCCGTTTACATTTATGATGACGATATATACTTTATAGGTCGGAGATGATTATTTCGATTAATGTACCCTACATACTATGGTGGAGGGTATAAAAAAACAGCAAGGATAGCAATAAAGTCAGTCGGAGCCGACTATATGATAACCTTCACCACTTTGGGTATATTTAACAGATACATCTCGTATGCGTCGTATTTTTAAAGGATATAAACCTGTCATTCTGCAACCTATACCAAATTTTGTATATGTATAGAGTTTTTGTTTACAAAGGGACTTGACTATTTAAATTTCAATTAATATGAAATCGATAAAAAATATATATGGGTTATGTCTGCATATGCTCAATTTTGTACGTTGTGTACGAGTTATTCTGACAAATAGAGGAGTTTGGTGCACCATTTACTTAAAATTGAACGATACTATATATGGGAGCTATATCTAAATCTGAACCGATTCCAACAAAACTTGAATCACTTTAGCATGTACCATCATTCAATTCATCTTGGAAATGCCCATATACATATATTCTTGAGCGGAATAAAATTGTATGTCAATTAGGGTCTACAATACATTAATATACTTCTATGAAGGTTTATTGCTATTATTCCTGATATCATTTATTAGAAGCTTTATACTAATTACGAATTCTACTTATGCGGAAATTGTGGTTGAAATCCCCGAAATCGTGAAATGGCATTACCATATTGCGTGTAACCCAAATCCATGTTGGTAGGGTATTTGTTTTGTTTGTACCATGTAATATTAAACAGAAATTTGTTTCATTAATATTATGAAACAAATTTCAGTATAATATTTACTTTTATTCTACAAATATTTCAAAACGTCCATACGATACAACGACATTATCAGTCAAAAAGCAAAAGGGAATAGTGTACCGAAAAACACACAAATTGTTGCGTACCATTTGGAAAAGAGAGAAATTAAGAAGAAACACTTTAAACGATGACTAACGAATTATTCATTTTTTTATTAAAGGCAGTCTCTGGCCGAAGTTGAGAGAACACATTCTGCAAGTCATCAGTAATTGATACAATTTCGATTGTAATTAAATGAATTCGTAATGAGAAAACTGAAACGTTTATTGATGGTTGGGAAATGCCATTCCATGGCACCAAGGAAATGAGTTAAATCGAATGTATAATAATTGATTGCAATGAAACGCAATTGTTGTACATAATTATAATTCGTTTATAGTGTCGATAATTACAAGACAAAATTTGCATAATTTAAAGATAATGATAGGTGGTGGTACTTACTAATTGTTAATTTATATACTAGGTGTAACAGATTTCAATATTCAGAGAAAAATATTTGAAAATGCATCAGTTTTATTTAATTGTGGATCAAAAATGTTAAACTATTTTATTTTCATCATCAAATTTTGATTGTTTACCAAATCAAATGTTATTATATATGTATGAATATTTTACATTCAATTACCTGGTCAAATACACTAGGTAAACTTTACCTCCATACATAATGACTTTAAAAAAAGATTCTAGTTAAAATGCATGCTCCAAATATCACAAAAAATAATAAAAAAAATAAATAAAATAAAAAACTTTAATATTTGAAGTTGTTTATTTCCATTTGAACAATTTTCACGGTTACGGGTATATATTTACACAATTTAATTTACGAAAAATATTTGATATGAGCTTTTCTGCAGAACGTGACAATTTTATACATATGTTTTTTTCACAAAGAAAATATTGTAAGTATCGTATGTATCAACTGTCACATATAAAAAAAAAATTATTTTGATACTAATCGCCCAAATTTTATCTGGGTGTAAGGTATGACCTTTACAATTATTTGTGGAATGTAAAACATACAGCAAAACCATATATAACATTAAATACAGTCAGTCTATTGTAATAAGGTAAGGAAAGTATTAAAGTCGGGCGGGGCCGACTATATGATACCCTTCAACACTTTTGGTATATCCAACATATGAAACCTAAAAGACGTCGAATTTTTTAAGGACAAGGGACAAAATTATGAAAGCTATATCAAAATCTAATCCGATTTGAACTAAACTTGCCACACGTTATGTTATAGTAACTTCAGTACGTAGAGTAAAATTTTGTGCCGATTGGACCCACCATGGTAAAGCATTTAAAACCAACTTTTAGGTTATTCTAACTCCAGTACGTTGTGAAAAGTTTGTGTCAGTTTTGTGTAAAATGGACGACACCTTAAATCGGACGAAAATATATATGGGAGCTATATCTAAATCTGGACCGATTTTCAGAAAACTTAACATACATCATTCTAGACTTAATTCATTACGCTATGCCAAATTTCGTACAAATCGAATGATATATAGGGACTTTTGTAAACACCATTTACATTAAATCGGACGAAAAATATATGGGTGTCAGTTTTGTGTAAAATCGGACGACACCATTTACATTAAATCGGACGAAAATATATATGGGAGCTATATCTAAATCTGGACCGATTTTCAGAAAACTTAACATACATCATTCTAGACTTAATTCATTACGCTATGCCAAATTTCGTACAAATCGAATGATATATAGGGACTTTTGTAAACACCATTTACATTAAATCGGACATAAAATATATGGGAGCTATATCTAAATCTGATCCGATTTTAAGGAAACTTAACACAAATCATTCTAGAGCAAATTCATTACGCTATGCCAAATTTCGTGCAAATCGAAAGGTATATAGGGACTTTGGTACACCATTTACATAAAATCGAACGAAAATATATTATGGGGCTATATCTAAATCTGGACGGATTTTCAGGAAACTTAACACACCTCATTCTAGAGCAAATTCATTACGCTATGCCAAATTTCGTGCAAATCGAAAGATATATAGGGACTTTGGCACACCATTTATATAAAATCGGACGGAAATATATATGGGAGCTATATGTAAATCTGGACCGATTTTCAGAAAACTCAACACACATCATTCTAAATCTAATTTAGTACACTGTGCCAAATTTCGTGTAAATCGAAAGTTATATAGGGACTTCGGTACACCATATACATTAAATCGGACGAAAATATATATGGGAGCTAAATCTAAATCTGGACCGATTTTCAGGAAACTTAATACACATTATTCTAGGGTTACTTCAATACGCTGTGTTAAATTTAGTGCAAAACGAAAGATATATAGGGACTTTGGTACGCCATTTACATAAAATCGGACGAAAATATATATGGGGGCTATATCTAAATCTGGACCGATTTTCAGGAAACTTAACACACATCATTCTATAGCTTATTCATTACGCTATGCCAAATTTCGTGCAAATCGAAAAATATATAGGGACGTTTTTACACCATTTACATTAAATCGGACGAAAATATATATGGGAGCTATATCTAAATATGAACCGATTTTTCCCAATTTCAATAATGTTCGTCCTTGGGCCAATCAAATGAGCTGTGCCAAATTTCATCCAATTCGGATCATAAATGCGACCTGTACTTTGTTCACAATTTAACATGGACAGACAGACGGACGGACATGCATAGATCGTCTTAAAAAGTGATTCTACGCATATTCTCAAAAGGAACCATGTGTCTATCTCGTTTCCTTTTGCCTGTTACAAACATATGCACAAAGACATAATACCCTGTACCACAGAGTGGTGAATGATATAAAAAACTGAACATTTTGTAAAAAGTAGTTAGATGAAAATCATTACTATAGAACGTTATAGAGAATATGCATAGAATAACTTTCTGAATGGATTCATGAATGTCACTTATTTGACCCACGGACGAACCCTATTGAAATTTGAGAAAATCGTTCAGATTTACATATAGCTCCCATATATAGTTTCGTCTGATATTATGTAAGTGGAGGACCATACATCCAATATAGGTCAGATTGAGACAAAATTTTGCTCAGCGTACTGAATTAGGTCCAGATTGATGTGTGCTAAGTTTCGTGGAAATCGGTTCAGATTTATATATAAGGGGCTATATCTAAATTTGAACCGATTTCCACGATATATAGTTTCGACTAATTTTATGTAAATGGAGCTCCATACGGCTAATATTGGTCCGATTGAGACAAAATTTTGCACAGAGCACTGAATTAGGTCCAGATTGATGTATTCGAAGTTTTGTTGGCATCAGTTCAGATTTAGATATAGCTCTCATATATAATTTCGTCCGATTTTATGTAAATGGAACAACATTTTGGATAGCACACTGTGCTGCAGTATACGTCCATTGATATTATTTTTTTCGTAAATTTGAGAATGTTATAAGTATGGGTTGTTTTAATTTAGTTCAAATATTTATGTACTTGTACCCAAACTGGTGAATATAGTCGGCCCCGTCCTTTTGAACTTTCCTTACTGTGCATCTCCCAGGACATACAGTGTTAATCACACCAACATCTAATCAGCATCTGTTAAGGGTTCTGTGTCTATCGGAAATATACAAACAAACATTTTTTTCTATATTTTATATACATATAGAGATAAATTCGCCGGGGCAGAGGTGTGAAGGATATCCACTAAGCTCATAAAGGCATTTGAAATTTCACTGTATTATTCATTCACCTTACAATGACTTAATACCAAAGATTTTATGATATTTTTTTGAAGTTTATCACGACAACTTAAATAAATGGATATCCGTGATGCCTTTCAGCACTTGGTATAAATGCTGTCATAAATTTATGACATTCTATCCAGACATTCTTTATTGGACATTTTAGCTCACGGCTATGTCTTCCGATCCACTTTATTCTTGTTTTTGCTACAACAATAAGACGTACTATACACATACAAAGATTGCATGTTTTGTTGAGTTGTAAATAGGAACGTTTTTCTGTAACACATTTCAGCCACCAGTTATATTAGAAAGTTGAAAAAATATATATTAAAACGGTAAATGTAGGAAAGTTATGAAGAATCGAGTTTGGAATCTAGTACAGAACTATATTAAAACGTAGTGTTTTGACGGTATGATTTAGTAGAGCAATGAGTTACCAGATGTTAGTTTGTGGCGCGTTAGGGCAATAGTAATATTCACCTAACACACGAGACCTATCATCATGAGGGAGGGACTGAGATTCACTGCTTGAAAAGGTCCCTTAAGCAGAATTTAAAAACATTTGATCAATTTCTATTCGGTGGCACAACCTTAACAATACCTGGAATGGGTGAAAACTTTTTGAAGAAAATATAGTAAAATACTCGTATGCAAGTGTATACACAATTTTCTGCGAGAAGGATTTTTAACCTCTGAAAACCCGGAATGCCCGGAATACAGCTAATTGACTCCAATACGTTCAAAATATTTAAAACTTTTGCTATACCCTTGCATAATAACCCTCAATCTTATGTTGAAGGGTATAGTAAAAACAAATATTTATACCCTTCACCATGTCTGGTACATGTTTGTAACAGGCACAGCGTACCGAATTGAGTCTATAATGATGTGAGCTAAGCTTCGTGAAAATCGTTTTAGATTCAGATAAAGCTCCCATATAAATTTTCGTCCGATTTTGTGCAAATCGAAAGATATATATATATATTCTTTGGTTTTTATGCAAATTGTGTATTAAAGTCCCAAAGTTCTTCATTGACACAAGATATTGTACAATGTACTGAAGTCAGTATAGCATTACGTGTGTCAAGATTTGTTGAAATCCGTTGAGATCTACATATAGCTCCCATAAACATATATGTTCGCCCGATTGACACAACATCTTGCAAAATGTACTGTAGTTAATATATTAGGTTGTCCCATAAGTTTCTTCCCTTTTATCCCATCTTTATCAAATGTCTATGTACCGCTGTCCTGGGAATGTTAATGTCATCCACTATTTCGCTCACGGATTTTCACAGAGCACAGTCTTGATAATGTCCGCATCTGTCGTTATTGGGTGGCCGGTGCGGTCTTCATCTTGCAAATCAATATTGCCGTCTCTAAATTTCATAAACCAATTGCGGACGGTCCTAATGTCGTAGTGCCACTCCCGTAAACGGTGCAAATCTGCAGTGTCCTTTGCACTATTGCCTTTTTAAAGCAATGAAGCATAACATGCCGTAAATGCTTCTTTTGGTTCTCCATATTGAATGTCGCAGAAAAAAATTAAAAGAGGCCTTGTCACCAACGAAACATACTTTGAAAGAGCTCTGGGACGACTGAAACAGATGCCATAAACGGCTAAGAGATAAGCCTGCATGTTTGTATAAGCATAGCCAGTCAGACTCATTCATAGCGTGGTGTGGAAAACGTATGGGACAACCTAATAAATTAATCTCTGGCAAGTTTCGTTGAAATCGACTTATATTTAGATATAGCTCCCATGTACAACTTCGTCCGATTTTAGGTAAATGGTGCACCAGTTGCATACGTAGCTTCCATATATATTTAAGAATGTCTTCTGAAAAATAATTCATGTTGCGCAAATAAGAGAAGAAACCAGTAAGGAAAGTAGTAAGGTCCGACGGGGCCGACTATATGATACCCTTCACCACTTTGGGAATATTCAACAGATGTAATCCTAACAGACGTCGCATTTTTGAAGGAAAATTAACAATAAATGTCATTAAACATGCCATTCTGCAACCTATACAAAATTTTGGTCAAATATAGAGGTGCTTCTTACAATGGGACAAAATTATGTAAATAAATTTAAAGCAAAATATCGAAATCTAAATCGATTTCATCATATCTTGTCACATGTTAGGTTACAATTATTTCAGTATGTTTTTTGCATTCGGACACATTTTGAGTTCTTCATTAACTTATAAATCCAAATTTCGTGCAAATCGAAGGATATATAGGGACTTTGGTGCACCATTTACATAAAATCGTCCGAAAATATATATGAGACCTATATCTAAATCTGAACCGATTTTCACGAAATTGTACACACATCGTTCTAGACTTAATTCAGTAGGCTATGCCAAATTTCGTGCTAATCGAAGGATATATAGGGACTTTGGTGCACTATTTACCTAAAATCGGAGGAAAATATATATGGGAGCTATATCTAAATCTGAACCGATTTTCATGAAATTTAACACACATCGTTCTAGACATAATTCAGTACCCTATCCCAAATTTCGTGGAAATCGAATAATATATATGGTCTCTATTGCACCATTTACATAAAATCGGACGAAAATATATATGGGAGCTATATCTAAATCTGAACCGATGTTTACGAAATTTTACACACATCGTTCTAGACTTAATTCAGTACGCTATGCCAAATTTTGGTGCACCATTTACCTAAAATCGGAGGAAAATATATATGGGAGCTATATCTAAATCTGAACCGATTTTCACGAAATTTAACACACATCGTTCTAGACCTAAATTAGTACGCTATGGCAAATTTCGTTCCAATCCAATATCTAAATCTGAACCGATTTTCACGAAATTTAACACACATCGTTCTAGACATAATTCAGTACCCTATCCCAAATTTCGTGGAAATCGAATAATATATATGGTCTCTATTGCACCATTTAGTTAAAATCGGACGAAAATATATATGGGAGCAATATCTAAATCTGAACCGATGTTTACGAAATTTTACACACATCGTTCTAGACTTAATTCACTACGCTATTCCAAATTTTGGTGCACCATTTAGCTAAAATCGGACGAAAATATATATGGGAGCTATATCTAAATCTGAACCGATTTTCACGAAATTTAACACACTTCGTTCTAGACATAATTCAGTACCCTATCCCAAATTTCGTGGAAATCGAAGGATATATAGGAACTTTGGTGCACTATTTACCTAAAATCGGACGAATATATTTATGGGAGCTATACCTAAATCTGAACCGATTTTTCCCAATTTCAATGGGGTTCGTCCTTGGGTGAACTGTGCCAAATTTCATCCAAATCGGATCATAAATGTGACCTGTACTTTGTTAACAAAAAAACATGGACGGACGGACGGACAGGCGGACATGCATAAATCGACTTAAAAAGTGATTCTATGCATATTCTCAAAAGGAACCATGGGCCTATCTCGTTACTTTTTGCTTGTTACAAGCATATGCACAAAGACATAATACCCTGTACCACAGTGTAGTTAAGGGTATAAAAATAGCAACACAAACATGACCTTTGAGTGGTTAACAATTTGTTGTGCGATTCAACAGCAACAATATTTCCTTTAGAGAATATGCATAGAATCAATACAAACATGTGTAAAAGTCATCCATTTTTTAACCGATTTTTTTTTTTTTTTTTTTGATTTTTATCATTTATCGAAAGCTAATTTAATTTTCTTCCCCGTGATATAATAAAACTTATATGGCTTGATATCATAATTTCATCGTACAGTCCGAAGAAAAATAAATTTTGTCATTTTATGCGTATTTTTTCACATTTCAACCGCTGTAACTCAGCCAATCCTCAAAAAAATCTGTTAAAACGTAAACAAGTTATTCGAGTTTTAAATTCAAAATCCATGAAACCACGTTTTTCTCTATATTTACCGTTATAAAATTAATTTTCGAAGTGACCCAGAAAAACCAAAGGTATTTTCGTTGTCCAGGGACTCCAACTAAACAGAATTAGTACATTAGAACCCCTGAAAATTTTTCGTGTCGCACAGTTTTACAAAAAGTCACCAAATTTAAAAAAGTGTCATTATATGCACAGTTGCTTTACATATGGAACCCGTACATAATTTTGCTCGATTTCATGCAAATGGTATACCAAAGAACCCAAGATTGATATGTAATGCAATTTTTCATAGGTTTCAGAAATGTATGTGTATAGGTATGTAGTTCACACATTTAATTTCGTCATGTCTACTGTAGGTGTAGTAAATTTTGTTTCGATGTATTTCCTATGCACTAATACCGTATTCTTGCTATAGTTTCATACCATCATCATTCAGTACCATAATCTTGGACAAGGATGCCTAGCAGGGACCGAAAATAACAGTTATTTTTTAAAATGCGAACAAAAAAATCTTCATGTTAGAGACATGGGACACCAATAGTGTCATATACCAATAGATTCGTACTGAGGAGCCCATTAAGGATATTGAGTGATCTTGAGAAAACACTCTAGTTCCATGTTAAGGATTATTTTTTAACGGAAAAAATAAACGTTGATTTTTAACTGTTAAAAATAATTTTTATTTTTTCCGTCAAAAATAAAAGTCTTTTTGCGATTTTTATTTTTTCCGTCAAAAATAAAAGTCTTTTTGGGACTTTTATTTTTTCCGTCAAAAATAACAGTCTTTTTGGGACTTTTATTTTTTCCGTCACAAATAAAAGTCTTTTTGGGATTTTTATTTTTTCCGTCAGAAAATAAAAGTCCTTTTGGGATTTTTTATTTTTTCCGTCAGGAAATAAAACTCTTTTTATGTAAAGAAGTTTATACAACTTGTAATCAGTTATAAAATTACAATTTATAAATCTCTGTCCTTATTACAATAAGTGTACACATAAGTAATCAAGATCAAAGGTCAAAAATATTTGTTTTAAATTTTTAAAAAATAGTCTAGTGTACCAAATCATGAATATAAATTAAAGAATCATTCCCCTGACTATTAAGTCAAAGGTTATATAACTGGTACTAAACTCTATATGTTTATTTACGTAAAAAGACTTTTATTTTCTGACGGAAAAAATTAAAATCACAAAAAGACTTTTATTTTTGACGGAAAAAATAAAAGTCCCAAAAAGACTTTTATTTTTGACGGAAAAAATAAGACTGTTATTTTTGACGGAAAAAATAAAAATCCCAAAAAGACTTTTATTTTTGACGGAAAAAATAAAAATAATTTTTAACAGTTAAAAATCAACGTTTATTTTTTCCGTTAAAAAATAATTAATTAAAGTGGATTTTTTTATTTAGGTCACATAATAACAGTTATTTTTTACCTGATTTGATATAAGTTATAACCGTTACGGTCCCTGATGCCTAGGCATTTACTGGCGTCAAATGTTCAATTGTTATGGTATGTAACTTGAACATTTGACTCAAGCCAATGCCTAGGCATCCTAGTCCGAGAACAACACACAATGTTCTACACATCAAGTACTAACTTAAAAGCATAAGTAAATGTTTGCTGACACTATTCTGTGCAAGGGGAATTACGTAAGTTTCTAAATGGGGAAAGTTTAAAAATTACCATTACTATTGTAATTCATATTTCAAGAAAATAACAGCAGGGAGGAATATTTGTGTAATATAAATTGGTGATATTTTACTATTTATATATGAAATGTAGTCACACAAGAATAGTTCAATTCAATCCTTCCCATTAAGCTAGGCATATATCATTATATTGCAATAAACTTCTGCTAATCTCTACGTAATCATTTAAATGCCGAATGACTCAATTTTCGTTATCCTTTACTTGCAGCCCGCACTTATCTCGCCTGCTTGCTTAATATAATGCATCAGAGAACGTGAGCATGAAACATAAAATAACTAAATTATGTTTTGAAATATTATTTTTATTAATACAAACATTTTGTCTGTTTAAGAGTCAAGTATCAAAAACACTCATCCTTAACCTCTATTTATTTGGTTAATAATAGGATGGTCCTTAAGAGGATTATGTACATGTATGATTCTGGTATTTTATATGTAAAATCAAAGAACGATAATACTAAACTCAGATTAAAGTGAATGAACAAAATGCACTATAGCTATTTTTGTGAAAGGCATGTAGACTATTATGAAACAGTTTTACTTTTTCAGATTTATGTTGGAAAAGATTTCCAAAAACATATTTTTAGAGCCAGAGGTAAAAATGTTACCTAACACTGTTATATTTTGATACAAAACAAGTAAGGAAAGTAGTAAAGTCGGACTGGGCCGACTATATGACAGTTGTCGCATTTTTAATGACTTTTGACACGAAATTGAACGAACATAAATATTTGATCTTTATCTATAGGTAAACCGACTAACATCAATACCTACATATGTCATTCTGCAACCTATGCTAAATTTTGTAAATCGATTTAAAGCATAATTGACACACGCTGTTCGGTATGCTGCACTGTTAAAAATTAAATGTCAATCAGACACCCTTTGATTATTTGGTGTACAATTAAGAAGAATAGGTCGGGGCACTTGCGTACGTCCATGATGGGAGATATATCTAAATCGAACTTCACGAAGCTTAGCAGACATCATTCTAGACTCAATTCAGTACACTATTCCAAATTTCGTGCAAATCGAAAGATATATAAGGACGTTGGTGGTAGGTATATCTAAATTTGAGCCGATTTTCACGAAACTTAGCACACGCACATCATTTTAGACCCAATTCGATACGCAATGCCGAATTTCGTACAAATCAAAAGATATAACCTATTATCTTTACCAAGCCTAGATCAAATCCGAAGGTGGGACCCGTCTGCCCTCTCCTCTGGTACATCCTATAAAAACGGTAAATATTATATATTTGATCAACATAAAATCCGAAATCGGTTCAGATTTAGATATAGCACCCATATATAGATTCGTCCGATTTAATATAAGTGGTGCACCAAAGTCCTATATATCATTCGATTTGCACGAAATGTTGGGAATTTTCGTTGAAATCGGTTCAGTTTTATATATAGCTCCCACATATATTGATGTTCGTCCGATTGACACGAAATTTTGCACAACATATTAAATCAGAAACTAGAATTACGTTAAAGATTTTTAAACCCGTCACCACACTGTGGTACAGATTATTATGTCTTTGTACGTATGTTTGTAAAAGGCAAAAGAGAACGAGATAGACCCATGGCATGTCCGTCCGTCTGTTGGTGTTATATTATAAACAAAGTACAGGTCGCATTTTTAATCCGAATTGCATGAAATTTGCCCAACTCATTTATTTGGCCCAAGGACGAACCCTATTGAAATTGGTTCAGAGTTAGTTATTGCTTCCAAAGTATGGCCGATTCACACAAAATAACCTACTGTGTGTAAAGTTTTCTTGAAATTTGTTCGGATTTAGATATAGCTACCATGTATAGTTTTGTCCAATTTTCAGTAAATGGTACACCAAAGATCCAAAATATGGCCGATTCGTACAAAAATTTCCACAACGTATAGCCTAACGTATGTTAACTCTTGTGGATAAAATCGTCCGATTTTATGTAAATGGTGCACCAGAACCCAAAACATTCGCCGATTGATACCAAATTAAGTATCTCATATATATTTTTGTCTGATTTTAAGTAAATGGTGCACAAATCTTATCATGTTTGTCCGGTAGACTCGTACAACGTATCAAAGTGAGCCTAACCCTTTCAGTGTTTTTGTCGAATATATTCGACATTTAAAAGTACTCTCTGTGTTCCGATTTTACGGTTATCCTATTTACCGTTACTATTGATGTTTTTGTTGACAGACAGACACGTGTGCAATTTAAAAATTTTGCATTTTCAGGAATTTAGTTTGTTTTCTAATTTTTAAGCGCATAATCATAATTTTGTTTTAAGATTTGTTTCTGAATCCAAAAAATATATTTCCTGTAATCGGATAATATCGAAAAAATTTGTGAGTATTGTTACAAGTGTAAAGAAACCATATAATACAAAACAAAATAAAAACAAAAACAGTTTAATGTTGCTTTTGAAGAGATTTTTGGATTGTCGAATATAATCGACGTCGGCCTTCAAAAGTTGTTTTGTTTCTATTACAGGGAATCGCACGTTTACCTGTCCTTTAGAAAATGACATCGGTAACTGACGATCACATAATGACTATGTTTGAAGAAGATTCTGCTGTTAATGATGTATTCGAAGATGATGATGAGGTATTATTTAATGTGCAAACAAGTCCGATCAAAGGACATTTTGTCTGTCGAAAATTAAGCTGTCTCTGATGAATATATTGATAAAATTTAAACCATTTCAGAGAGTCCCCAAGCGTATACTCCAAAAAAATAAAATAACATGGCGTAAAGTTCGAACGTCCAAATATGGTGAACACATTTGCCATTGGAAATAATTTACATCTTGTGAATTTCCATCTTGAATACTGAAGTAATGAGGGGTGCAAGAATTTCGTCTGTACCAGAAGCTCCATATACCATTTTTTGTAAAACTAAATGCGTTGGCCGTTGCAAGGCAAATGGCTGTAAGAAGAGTTCATTCGAAGAAATAGATGCACAGATACATACATTTTTATTTTGAAATGAATTAATTTTAGTTTTTTAGCTTTTTAACAAAAACTATAGTTTCATTTTATTCCTCAAACAATGAATGGAATATATATTGAATTTTATTTCTGTATAATTTTGTGTTAACTTTTATTGAAATAAAAATAAACAGCCCAGTTATGCTAATATAAAGTAGCATGTATTTATAACAACAATTGGTGTCTCTGAGGCCCGATGTCGAAACGAACCTGGGCGATGGTTAAAATGAAAATTACTTTTGTTTCTAAACTCTGTGCCATTATATGATCTTGAGTACCAAATTTCAGATTTTTATTCCGACAAAATTTTTTGTTGACACTGAAAGGGCTAGAATGACTTTGTTTTTGTGTCATTATTAAGCGACGACAGAAGAGATTCTCAATTGTAACCGAGTTTTTCTCAAAAAAATCTATTTTTGCAAATGGCGGTCACTATAACTGAAAAATTAATAATCCATTCGGTTCCAAATTTTAACACGGCGAACTGCAATATAACACATCGAATGGCGTGTTTGCTTTAAATCGAGCCAATCAGGCAAACTTAGGGACATTGGTGTACAATGTATATGAAATAGGGCCAAATTATGTATGTATATAGATTTCAAACAAGTTTATCTCAAAATTTAAATTACACATTTATCTTACTCAAACATTGTTATTAAATTTGTGTCCCAAAATATACAACATTGGGGGCTAGTATATTTGAAAATCCTAAATATGGATATTTTAGATTGTCTTTATAAAATTCAGAATAAATATACAAGTATGTGAAAAATGTTTTCTCATAGATTTTGCGTAAAATGGAATAACTTGGAATAATTTTTAACTTAAGTAAGATAAAATAAACTTTTCATAAACTTCAGCTGTATTATACCATCCTCGTATTTTTCGTCTTATGATTTCATAAATGTTTTGGAAAATAAGTGCCATCATTACAGAATAGCTGAACATGAAAAAACAAATGAATGGACAAAGAGTGACAGTGTCAGATTTATGGCAGATGCTATTCATGCGGTTTTATAGTCTGTGACGGATAAACGACATTGTTGCAATAACCTCCATTTGAAAGCTTGAAGAAAATGTTAATGCTAATCATGTGGATAGTTTAAGCTTTAAAAGAGTATGGCATGTTTTAATCTCATATATTGTCATGTTGGAAACAAATATATGTTAAACTACGCAAATATACAAATTTAATATTATAACGTCCAACATCGAAGGCAAGGTATCATTTCAATCATTTCATATTTTGGGTTAGA